>NC_063056.1:17224246-17524246 GCF_018812025.1 Megalobrama amblycephala | reverse complement strand
ACCAAAGCCACAGCAGAGCGGCTCCAGAACTGGACTGATCTGGTTCATTGCGTTCTACCCAACACAAAAAGCCTGTGTGTGTGGAAGAGAGAGCGTGTGTGCGGGTAAAAGAATTTTAGAGGCTGAACCCATGAATATATTAAGAAGAAGACTAGCTGTTCTGGTCGGATTTTAGGTCAGGTGAGGTTTTAGCTTGTTTTTTCTATCATCTATCTGTTAGGGATATACAGTACGGACATCATTCATACAGTTAGACAACGAATACAGTCAGTCACAGGCGGTCAACACTCCAATCCAGAAGGGGGTGTGCGCGGTAATGCAATAGTGTTTGCTAACCGCCACAACAGGAAAAAGAGCAGAAGAAGAACAGTGCATGTGTGAATGGCCGCTTGAAAACAAGTCTTCTAGATGCACGCTCACATCAAATTTGTCTTTCTCTGCCTTTCAAAGGCTCGCACTCTCAACTGTGCGTTGAAACGGAGCGAACGCTGAAAATAAAGTATAGGAGGGTTGGGCTTAAGCTTTTCAATGTTTAAATATAGTTTAGGTAGTTTAAATTGTAACACTCGTAATGCGCAGGTTTTATTTTTCATTATTCTGATTATTTCGTACATTTTTATTACCCCTGCAAAAAAACATGACCTATGCAAGAGTGCATTCTGTTCACTGCTTAGTGCTTAATACACTAAAGGAAGCTGTACTGTACCAACTACCTCAGGGGGACTTAATGCCGCTAGGTGGAACAAACTGTAATTTGCACTACTGTACTTTAGTTTTGGGTCCAGTTCTCACAATTGACTAGTTGCTTATTAGCATGCATATGCTAATAAGCAATGCAAATTTATTTATATAGCACATTTTATACACAATGGTAATTCAAAGTGCTTTACTAAGAAAAGGAATTAAAATAAACGTAAAATAACAATAAAAGCAGAGAATAAAAATGATTATTTTAAAAAAGCAGAGAATGAAAATGATTTTATTTTAAATAAAAGATATAAAAAGAATTTTAAAAAATAAAAAGATTACATAGATAAGATAAAGTGCAATCTGTGGCTCTAACTGCCTGAATCTCAAAGTTTGGGCACCCCTGTCTGCATGGAAGAGTCACAGAGCATCAGTTCGTGAAACACACTAGTAGCAACTTCCCGGCTTATTCCAACTCTGACCCCTTAATGGGGTGGAGTTATCACCAAACGTCTGCCTCTGATGGCTTTCGGTAAGACACCAGCCTGCATCCAAGGAAACAAAACAGCTTGGCTTCTGCATGATGAAACTGCAAAGTATACTCCAGAATGTCCATATACTGGTCCAATCCAATCAGGGTCACAATTTTATTTGTAGTTCCTAGTGCATCCTTGACCGACCAACCCTATTTCTATTTAGTCTTATTCAACTAAAAGTTAATATTCTATTCTATTCATATAAAGTACATTTTAATGACTTATTCCACATGACCTTATTCAATATCCCTTAATCCTACCCAATACCTAAACTTAACAACCTTACTAATTAGTTAGTTAGTTAGATACTTTATTTATCCCAGTGGGAAATTTACAATTTCCAGCAGTATATACAACTGATACAGCATACAGTAATACTAGAATATAAAATAATACATATAAATTAAAAAAAAAAAAATAAATAAAATCCTGTGCAAATCAAATTTTATGCTACCTCATGTACAATGTATAACCCAATTCAGTTCAGATCAGTGCCAAATGTCCGCCTTGAGTGGAGGTCATTTCTTCCTCAAGCCGCATGGCATGAGGAAGAAACAACCTCCTCAGTCTGTCTGTGGAGCAAGGTAGTGACAACAACCTGTCACTAAATCACTAAAGCTGCTCCTCTGCCTTGAGATGATACTGTGCAGTGGATGCAATGGATTGTCCATGATTGACAGCAATTTGCTCAGTGCCCTTCGCTCTGCCACAGTTGTTAGGCTGTCCAACTCTGTGCCCAGGACAGAGCCCGCCTTCCTCACCAGCTTGTCCAGACGTAATGCGTCCTTTTTCTGGATGTTGCCTTCTCAGCACACCACTGAATAGAAAAGGACACTCGCCACCACAGACTGATAAAACATCTGCAGTAGCTTTTTACAGATGTTGAAGGACGCCAGCCTTCTGAGGAAGTACAAGCGGCTCTGTCCTTTCCTGCACAGAACACCTTTGTTAGCAGTCCAGTCCAGTTTCTCATCTAACTGCACACCCAAGTATTTGTAAGTTTTTACCAGAAAAATACTTGGGTGTGCAGTTAAATGAGAAACTGGACTGGACTGCTAACACGGACGCTTTCTAATTGAGCAGTAATTAGGGGTTTATTGAGGCAGAAGTTAATAGTTAGTCAATAGTGAGAACCCTAAAACTAAAGTGTGACCATTTTTCCAATTGTACCAAAATCATACCAAACCATGACCCCAAAACCGAGGTACATACTGAAATGTGACTTCTGTGTATCGTTACACCCCTACTATCCATCCATCCATCCATATAATACTTTTATTAGTTCTATAGCAATAGTTCACTCAAAAATGAAACTTGTCATCATTTACTACATTGCTCCAAACCAGCACGACTTTCTTTACTTTCTATGCAAAGAAAGATTTCTCTCCCTCCTCTAAAAGTCCATTCACAACAAAACTTTCATGCATCAAAAACAAAAAGAAACACTAATCCATATGAATAAAGTAGTTTAATCAAATTAAATCTGTTCATCATATAAAGCACTTGTTTCTCCAGAAGACTTGGATTAAACTGTTTAGTTCATATGGATTACTTGTATGATGTCTTTTTTTCTACTTTTTGTTTAAGATTTGGTTGCATGTACTTTCAACAGATGGGTGAAAAAAATTATGAATGAATATTAAAAATATCTTAATTTGTGTCTTCTGAAAATGAACGGAAGTCTTATGGAATGACCTGAGGGTGAGTAAATGATGACTGATGACTGAAAATGATGAATTTTGGGTGAACTAACCCTTTAACAAATAATGTTTATCATAAATTGTTTTGTTTCTCACACAAACCTATCATATGGTTTCAGAAGAACAGGATTATAGCACACAAGTTGTATGGACACATTTATAATACTTTTACTTAATATGTTTTTCTGAAGATTAAAACCTCCAGCCCTCATTCTTTGTAAATGCGTGGAGCATGACAACTGCATGAGTACATTTCGCTAAATTTCTAATTTTGCCTTCCACAGAAGAAAGAAAGTCATATGGTTTAAAATTAAATGAGGTTGAGTAAATTATAGCAGATTTTTAATTTTTCGGTGAATTGTCTCTTTAAGAATACACACCTATATATAGACAAAACTGACTCTATAATGTGTCATTTCAATAGTGGCCACATGTAACAAGCACAGAGATGGTGGTCATAGCAGATGGTGGTGGCTGGGTGAGACAGAGAAGGGAATTTTACAACCACTCATTCTATACACCATACCACAAATACGTACACAAACTCATGCTTACTCATATATAAAAAAACATGTCTGTATAATAAAAATATGGCTGTGATGTCAGTGCTCAAACATGAGATGTTTTTGGACTTTAAATACAATCTACAGACTTAATCTCACCAGGAAGCCATCTGAAGCTGCAGGGGTCAGCGTCATCCCCAAATGAGAGTTTTTAAGATTTCGAGACACGTTCTGAAATGCATTTTCACCTATACACAGAATAACACAAAAACATGTTGTAAACTAGTACTCCACGCACAACAGCTACTGAAGTAAATTCTGATAGCCAGAAAGTTAATACAATACCTAGGTTAACTTTTGAGCAATTGGAATTGATCTCATCTTCGACAATGCACTTGTAAATATCTCCCTTCCTGTTATTTTGTGGTCCATCCCATGGAGCACCAACCAGAATTCTGTTCATAAAACAATGAGTCACTCAGAATACAATGTCAATCTTTACAAAGGAGACCTTGAAAGAGTAGCAAAACATTGTGTTTATATGCTTGTTTCGTTATAGTTCGTGATCGCCTGATGGAAACTTAATATAGTGGAACCTAGTACTTTATTTATCAAGAATACATAAAAAGTGCCAAAAAGTACTCACGATTTTTCTCCATTGTCCTCGTGTTGTAGCACAGAGAAGCCGAAAAGAGCATCTTCAGGTCCACTGAAGATCCGTGGCCTCTTCACATCAATATTAAAACACTCACACAGCCCTAAAAAAGAGAGCGAGATTGAGTCTTACTAGTAGCATATACAGTATTGTGTAGTATAGTAGGCTATATATAAGTAAATATTATAGACATCTTCCCTCCTAAAAGATTAGATAAATAGATGGACTACACACATTAGTAAAATAATATATACAGTGGTAAACATACAATGCACAGCATAAATGAGTACTGCCCCTTTGAACAAATACAAAAGATGTATTTTCTTTATGATCACAAATAAAATTCATGGAAAGATGGCAAATGTAATAAACATATACGTAATAAGAAACTGAGAAGTCATTATTAGCCATCAAATAAGTAAATTATCCAATTTTGTTTAAATTAAGGATTGCAGAAATGAGTACACCCTAGATTTAATTCAACAAATGTATAATATTGTGTAATGTATAATATACCCTCCATAATTTTAAATATACTGCTCTGACCCTTCTTGGCACAGAGTGTACAAGTTCATGACAAATTGTCACATCTGTCCTGTTTAACTCCAGGATGATGAGCTCCTCAAATGCCCTGATCTTTAATGGGGAGTGTTGCTCAATTTGTCTCTACAGAATCCCCCACAGGTGCTCAAGAGTGTTAAGATTGAGTGTAATACATGTCCACAGAAGGTTTTTCACCTTGGGAGAATGCATATCCTCATTGTCATGTTGAAAAAAATGCCAAACAATGCAGGGAATGAGGAAAGGGTACCATCTTCTGTTTCAAGTTTGTGTATTAAATTACACAGTGGTGTGGGAATTAATGACAGCATTGATAAAGCACAACTCCCTCACACCTTCAGCACTCATACATCCCTATATAAGAGCTTTACTACCACTGAACTTTACTGTGGGAACCAGGCACTTCTCACTGTACTCCTCCTCTAGCAACACCATAACATTTTGGATGCTGTTAGATCCAAAATGATTGATTTGGTCTCATGAGACCAGAGTATTGATGTAAATATTGGCTTTGGAAATGGCTAACTGACTTTATTGTGCTTTGGCTACAGTAGGTAGTTCCAGGGAGAACAACAACCATGCATGTCATTTCTGCAGGCTGCATCTTACTCTGTGAGATAAACAGTCACTCTTTTCATAGCTTTTGCTGGCTCTGAGACACTCGCTTGGTATTTTTCCTGCTCTTTGTCTAGCAAAAAAATCCCTCATCACTAAATGAAAGCTTAAAATGAAGGCCTGATTATTTCAGGGGCCTTGTCACAAGTCCATTGTTTTTGAATTTCTGTGTTACTTTAGCTATATTTTCACACTTAAAACAGTTATTTGGTAATCCTCTTGTACCACTGTTTCTTTTGTGCTAAGAAATAAGTCTCCAGACAGTTCTCTCCCAAGTGGTTCCATTGTTGTCAGCATTATGTCTGAGAATGATAGACAGATATAACACTTTTAATTGTCAAGAAATTACTTCTCTTTAAATGTTTTGGTTAAACATACTTACCTGTTGATCAAACATTGCCTTAAACTTACACCAGAATTTTTTTATTTCGTTTTATTTAGTAACTTTTAGGAGGGTGTACTCATTTTTGCTACACAACATTTTATCACCTTGATAAGAAATTTTTATTTTCCTTAATAATTTTGACATACTTCTTTGGTAATTGATTAAGCAGACCTGCTGGAACATTATATCTCTAAAGAACCCTAACATGTCTTCTAAGTAATTGAGTAATTGCTGACTTTCAGCGGTTTCAGAGGTGGTGTACTCATTTATGCTGTGCACTGTAAGTATAAAACAAATGTACATTGTACAATGTGCTAATGTTCAAAAGTTTGAAGTTGGTAAGCTGTTTTAATGTTTTTGAAATAAGTCTGTTATGCTCACCGAGGCTGCATTGATTGGATCAAAAATACAGTAAAAACAGCAATATTGTGAAATAACTGTTTACTATCTTAAAATATTTTAAAATGTAATTTATTCCTGTGATGGCAAGAATGAATTTTCTTCAGTGTCACATGATCCTTCGGAAATCATTCTAATATGCTGATTTTCAGCTTGAAAAAAACATTTTTTATTATTATCAATGTTGGAAACAGTTGTGCTGCTTAATATTTTTGAGGAAACCATTGTCGTGGATCAGTCCAGGGAAAAGGATAGGCAAAGCAAGGATCTGTTTGCAAGCAGTACGTTTATTAAATTAACAAAGTAGATAATCCACACGAAGAAGGAGGAGGAGAGTAATCCAACATAGAAATGCAAACATAACAGAATGAAACAAGGGGGTATATATACACGGGAAAACAAGAGGCTAACAAGGCACAGGTGAGGGTAATCAATAACTATGGTAACAAACAAGGGCAACTATGGAAACTAAATACAGGAAGGAAACACCGGAAACAATGGGAACAGAAAATACACTACAAAATGAAAGTCTTTGAACACAAAACACAGGGGAAATTGTGACAACTGTGATTTTTTTTTTCAGGATTCTTTGATGAATAGAAAGTTTGAAGAACAGCATTTATTTTACATAAAAATCTTGTTGTAACATTATAAATGTCAATTTTGATCAATTTAATGCATCATAACTGAAAATATTTAAAAATTGTTTTTGTTTAAAAACATCTTACTGACCCCAAAGGTCATGATTTTACCAAGTACAACATGTTCCTGGATCAACATCTTTTGTTGATCCTGAAAGAACATTTCTGTCCAAAAACATACAAGCCTAGTCCTAACCCTATATCTACCCTTACAAAAAAAGATGTTTATTCAAGTGTGCTATTAGTATACTTCTTTTAAACTAAAAGGAAGCATACTTTCAGTCTACTTTTTATGTACTTCTCAGAAATATACTTAAAATTACACATGGGTATACTTGACTTCTACTGTCAAAAAACTCTAAGTATATTTGGCCTATACTTGTACTCAATCTTTTGATCCCGTTATACATAAAAGTATAATTAAGTATTCTAAGTATACTTGTCTTGTAGTTGTGTTTACTCTTTTGATTGAGTAGCCTATTAAAGGTGCTCTAAGTGATGTCACGTGTTTTTAGGCCAAAACATCTCCTCACTATCCGCTAGCTGCCTGTCCCCTGAACATACTGTAAAAAAACGCGGTCTCTGTAGTCGCCACAAGCTCCGAAAACGGCAATAAAAACAAACTGGTGCAGCCTGGACCACGAAACAATAAACAGTGCCCCCAGCCAATAACCGACAAGAATGATTTTAAATGCGCGTTCATGACTGTTTCAGGAAGCACGGAGGGGAGGGGGAGGAGGAGGAGGAGGGAGGGTCTAGCTAGCCTCTGTTTTGTTTGACAACACTTCGAATGTCAACAGGAAGTTACTCCGCCCAGGATCACTTAGAGCACCTTTAAATACACAGTTTTACATACTGTCTTATAAACTTACACTGTTTGAAAATATTGATTTATAAAGATTATTATTTCCTCGTCATTGATGGAATTTTCTGTCATTTATATCACAATGCTTCCCTGCCATTGACAAATTTTCCTTCATTTATGACACTCTTCCCCACCATTGATAGAATTTTGCAATCCATGTTTTTACTGTTATACTGTAGAGGGTGCTATTATGCATCTTCTGAAAGAGTACAGAATATCCAGATCAAAACACAGATGAAGAAGCAGCAGAAACAAGTGATAGAAGCATTGATTATATACACACGTAAAATAACATGATTATCAAACATTAAAGCTGCTGTTCGTAACTTTTTTGTGTTCAAAATTTACAAAAATTATATAATGAGAATGTACAACATGAATTCATTTTCCAAACCGTGTTTTTGTCTTACCCTGAATCATTATGGTACACTTATAATAAGTGTTTATATTCTGATTATTATTTTAGACCGGACTGGTAGGACCTGCCGCAGAGTATCACAGTAACTGCGTGACTCGCCATAGACATACACAGAGAAAAGTAGCTCCGGCTACAATGTTCTTCCACAAGACACATGCAGTTCTGTTTATTAACCGCTAGAGGGCCAAAAATCGTGGACTGCAGATTTAAGCAGCATATACATCAAAACTGCCTAACGTTGCCAAATGAAATGTCATCACAGAATGAGGTATGGGACTGTGAAGCTTTGGGGGTGTTAATGGACTCGATCTGCAGTACTCCATCTATGGTTTGATCATTGTTCTGATTCTGATTTGGACATAGTCTCTGATATAACCTTTATTTTCTTAGCTTTTTGTTCAAAATGTTGCTTTTTTTATGAAACTTATCCACTTTTAAGTGTTGATAAAAAACAATGCATAAAACAAATTTCTGCAACAAAAAAAGTTGTTGTTGTTGCTGATAATTTACTCACCCCCATGTCATCCAAGATGTCCATGTCTTTCTTTCTTCAGTCGAAAAAACATTCCAGGATTTTTCTCCATATAATGGACTTCAATGGGCATCAAATGGTTCAAGGTCCAAATGACAGTTTCAGTGCAGCTTCAAAGGGCTTTAAACAATACCGGACGATACCAGACGATGAATAAGGGTCTTATCTAGCGAAACGATCAGTCATAAAAAAAAAAAAAAAAAGTTTAAGTTTTATAAGCACAAATGGTCACCTTGCTCTGTTCTGCAATGCGCGTTCATTACGTCACGTAATATGCAATTACGTTGAAAAGGTCACGCTTGACGTAGGCGGAAGTACCGAGTCAGTGTTTACAAGTTGAACGTGCAAATACTAAGTCAAATGCCATTTACAAAAAAAGGTAAAACAACTAATGGTTCTTCCATCCTGTGTTGTCAGTGCCATCAGACTGTCATACTCTTCTCCATCAGAACAAAAACACCTCTAAAGGGGGTCGCACACCGGACACGAAACTCGGCGCCACGCAGCGTCGCGTCTCTGACAACTCACAGGTATCGCACACCGGCCTCAATTTTGAATCGACTGCTGATAGAAGAGCTGCACAATGGGAGTGTTTTACATCAACAGGGAAATGTTACATATGCCTATGCTTTAATATTTCGCACTGAGGTTGTGTACATGGAAAAATAGCACAACAAAGCAAAAGGAAAGAAAAGAAAAGGCTACGTTTATTATACATTTTTAGACTTTATTCAAGCTGTTAAACTAAAAATGTAAAACTAATGTATCTTGCAGCACAGGGTGACGTCAGTATGTACATTAACGACAATTTGAGAGAAATATAATATACATTTAATGTAAAACAATGTACATGGCGCTCTCTGGCGCGGCAGGATTTTGAACAACTTCCTGAGTCGTAGCTGGGCACCGCGGACAGGCGCCGGTGTGTGTACACTCATAGAAAACAATGCGTTCGAATTTTAAAGACGTGGTGCGGCACTGAGCTTCGCGTCCGGTGTGCGACCCCCTTAAAACGCTGTTGCTCAGTAACGGTGGAAATCCTTTTTGTCCGGTAATGCAGCGAGATGGAAACAGGGACTCACCGACTGATTCTATTGGCGGGATTGAAATGGTCCAGTCGTGGCAGCATTGAGATTCTTCCTCTGTTGGCAATGGTTGGCATTTGCCACATGTGCACCACCACGTCTCGTTAGATCTTTGTCTGCCCGATGCTTGAGAGGTGTGTGTCACCGCAGCAGTCTCTTCCATCTGCCTAATTTCTTCCTCTGTGTATTCCGGTTCAAAAAGGTAGGGCAGGGTGAAAAACTCATCTTCTCCTCAAAGTTCAAAATCGTCCGACATTGTTGTTTTACCTTTTTTTGTAAATGGCATTTGACTTAGTATTTGCACATTCAACTTGTAAACACTGACTCGGTACTTCCGCCTACGTCAAGCGTGACCTTTTCAACATAATTGCGTATTACGTGACGTCACGAACGCGCATTGCAGAACAGAGCAAGGCGAGCATTTGTGCTTATAAAACGTAAACTTTTTTTTTTTTTTAATGACCGATCATTTCGCTAGATAAGACCCTTATTCATCGTCTGGTATTGTCTGGTATCATTTAAAGCCCTTTGAAGCTGCACTGAAACTGTCATTTGGACCTTGAACCGTTTGGTGCCCATTGAAGTCCATTATATGAAGAAAAATCCTGGAATGTTTTCATCAAAAACCTTAATTTCTTTTCGACTGAAGAAAGAAAGACATGGACATCTTGGATGACATGGGGGTGAGTAAATTATCAGCAAAAGTTTATTTAATAGTGAACTAATCCTTTAATATTATGAAGCGACGAGAATATCTTTTGTGCAAAAAAAACCCAAAACAAAAATAATGACTTGATTTAAGAAATTCGTCTGTCCCCTGTCATACTGCTATGTTATTTTCGTTGCAGAGCTTCAGTGTTTACATCTGAATGGCGGCTCAGTATTGGCTATAAACACTGAAGCTCTGCAATGAAAAAAGCATAGCAGTATGACAGGGGACAGAAAAATTTGTTGAATAAAGTTGCTATTTTTGTTTTGTTTTTGTGCACAAAAAGTTTGTGTTTTTGTCACTTCATAATATTAAGGTTGAACCACAGTAGTCATGTTAATGGTTTTAATGTCTTTAATGACCTCAAAAGGTGCAATGTCATTGCTGCCTATGTGTGGATCAGATACCCTCAGATTTAATCAAAAATAACTTAATTTGTGTTCCGAAGACAAACGAAGGTCTTAGGGGTTTGGGACGACATGAGGGTGAACTAACCCTTTAAAGAAAACTTACAAGTATACATGCAGTATAAAGCTACTAAACTAGTAGTTTACTGAGAGTATACTTCAAAGTGTACTTTCATAAACTAAAAAATGTGCTAGCTTAAAAGTATTTAACTAGTAAACTATCAGTATACCTATAAGTTCACTTGTAGTACAGTTGCATTAAAAACGAAAATGTAGCCTGAACTTGTAAGCCTAAACTTAACATTAACTGTAAACCAAACACTCAAATCTGATTGGTTTGTTTGGAATGTTGTTCCAGGATCATCAAGGATGTTGATCCAGGTACATGTTCTACTTGGTAAAAACATGTTTACTGTTTTTGTCATAATAGAATTTCAAATACACAAAAAAATGACTCATTGTAGTATGAACACTTCTAATACGAAAGATCAAGAAAGATTCATATTGGCATCTCAAGTCAAGATGCTGGAGAGTAAGAGCATTAAAGAACAGCTGTATTTGATGAATGAACTGGATGGATAGAGTAACAGACAGGAAAAGGCCAGAGAAAAGGAGTTAAAAAGAGAGGGAAGGGCGTCGGTTGCAATAACTACTGAACATAGTGGTTCCCTGTTATGACACACAGACCTGGCTTTTATATGACTGAGAGAGAGGCTGAAGGGAAAGTTCACTGGTGAATTTGTAGCTCATGGTAAATGTAATTCAAAACAACCCGATTGGCCAAAAAAGTTGTGTGGAACAAAGATGATCAGTCAATCACACTCCCAGCATAATACCAACAGTAAAACCTATCTGAGGGCATTTTTCTGTTTTGTGTGATACGGTTTTGACTCACACGTACACTGAGGTCTCATTCAATGTGGGTGAAGTTGTGCTCTGAGTGGATTTCTTAGGATTGTTTACCCAAAAATCAGAGGGGGAGGCTTTCAGAAAGGGGGCAGGCACAGAACCAAACCCCACAGACCTCAAACAGGGTGCCTGCGTTTCTCTCTTTCAGTCTCTCATCCTCTCTCTCTCTCTCTTTCCAGTGGAACAAGAACATGGAGGGGGGATACATATGGATCAAAGAATAAATGGGACATGCTCTGTAATTCATTCTTTTTTTTCTGCCCAAATGTTCACAAAACTTAACTTGCCTTCCCACAATTCTCTTGTGCACCTATTTCTCCTTATCCCTGTTCTGCACTTTTCCTTCTGTCGTAGTTATGCTCACTAGTCACTACTTTATGTGACATACAGTTCTTTCAATGTATACATTTAAAAAGTTTGTGCATTACCAAGGAATCAAACCCATTACATTTATGTTGATGGGGCTACACTAAGCCACATTTGCAACATTTATTTAAAAAATGACAAAAATGTTAATAGATGATAATATATATTTGGTTCAAAATGAAGATGAAAGTGTTTGGACACTTCGGTTCTCAACCAGAGGGTCAGGCCCATTAGGGCATTGGGGAGCCTCAGCAAACCTCCAAAGGGGTCACAGTATATATATCCTCTGTCCAGCTGAAGCGACCTTTTCTCTTTTTTTTAATTCACAGCTATGTGGACACGAGGTAGCGCTGGGGAAGCTTTCCTTTTTCCATGCGAAAAAAGAAACAATACGAAGACCACATCCTGCCTGAAGGGATGTTAACATGAGAAGTATACATCACATGGACCCACTGGGAAGTATGACACATGGAAAGAAGTCTCTGCACTAGGTCCTACCTGAAGAGGGAGGAACTTCTACAAGCACAGTGACTGATGGCAGAGCGAGGCTCTACCAAGGGGAAGACACAGGTTTACCATCAGGGAAATGGTATCGTGGAGAATACCTCATATGGCATTACCATCAAGGAATCACTACATATGGAGTACATATCCAATAGCACACAAAACGAAACTGGCTCAACCCAGAGATTGTAAAATCTTGTGATAGTGTAGTCTCTCTGTAAGTCCAGCAAGACTACAGAGAGATCCCAAGAGGGGATTAGGCATTTAAGGCACATAAGGGATTTAACCTCCTGACATCTCTGAGGAACAGCCACCTCATAGAGGGGGCTCTGGCTTAAATGATAGTGTCTAGTGATAGGTCACTAAGGTCTACCACGTCCTGTCCAGGGCCCAGACATGGAGGTTCCAGAAGTCTGGGCACAGGTGCCAAATTATGTCCCATCCCTGAGGTCCTTCCTTAGGGTAATTCACCAGGGAGGGGCTGTCGCAAGAAGCATGAGCTCCGAGAACCAAGTCCGGGACTTTGCATAATTTCAGTGCAATCAGGCTCACTGGGGAAATGCATACTTGCAAAGGCCCAGGGGGTCAGGTGTGTGCTAGCGTGTCCGTGCCAAGGGAAGCCTCATCAAAGAATACCACAGAGGGCAATGGAAGGATTCCTGGGATGCAAACAGGTCTACCTGTGCTTCGCCGAACAAACTCCAAATCAGCTGGGCCACCTGTGGATGGAGTTCCCACTGCATGATTGAGTTCAACGTTGGGATGTGAGTGGCCTACAGCGACTTCAGTTGTGGCTGAATCCAGAGGAGGAGATGGTGGGCAAGTTGCGACAATGCGTCATGAGTGTAAACCGTCTTGCTGGTTTATAAAAGCTACTGCTGCCATGAGGAACATACTGCTGCGTACCCATTGCACACGCACCCCAGCTATTCTTGGACACATCTGTTGTGACAACAACAGGCCTGCACACTTGTTCTAGGGGAACCCCTGCCTGTAGAAATGTAGGTCTGTCCAAGGGCTGAATAAGCGACGACAAATCAGCATGATGTCCACATGATGTGTGCCGCTGCACCATGTCCATCTCGGGACTCGAGTCTGTAGCAGTCTCATTTGCATCAACCCGAGAAGCATAACCACCACTTAGGACACCAGGACCTCTGAATTGGTTTCAGCTGAACCACTGTTTTTCTTCTGAATATCAGCATTGACTGAGCGTGGTCGTTCATAAGACTGAGTCCAACTTCATCCTGAGAAAAAGAGATGCTCTGCACTGGGGAGAGCTTGTTCTTTTTTCAGTTGACGTAAAGCCCTAAATTTCTGAGTCACCTGTTTCAGGGATGCTTTGAAGCCTTCTTCAGGTTCTTGGCACTCGCCTGATGAATGGGTGGCGTCACCTTCCTGCGAGCAGCTCGATGTTGTGGCCAGGCTGTAGGCTCGGTCTGCGGCTGAGCAGGTGTGGCAGTCACAGACAGATGCCCGACGAGCAGACGGGGTGTGGGGCCTCAGAGTCCTGAAAATGGCATAGAAATCGCGCTGAGGCAATATGTGTTTAATGGCTTCTGTCTGCTTCTTTACTGCTGAGAACTGCTGGGCAAAGCCCTCAAAAGTGTAACTGAGGAGGCCAGTTTGTGAGATGGGGGCACTGAGAAAGCATACTTTGTCAGCATCCCGCATCTCAGCAAGGTTCAGCCAGAGTTGTTGCTCCTGGACCACAATAGTGGACATCGCCTGGTCGAGAGCACGTGTCATGACCCTTGTCGCTTGTAGAGTGAAATCAGTCACCGAAACGCAGTTCCTGCTTTAATCCCCACCCAGGACAACCCTCATGCAGATCTTTAAGTACCTTGGCCTGATGGATCTGCAGGATGGCCATGACATGCATGGCGGAAGCAGCCTGTCCAGCGGCACTGTAAGCCTTCACCGTCAGAGATTAATACAGGCCCTGGACGGGAGTCCAGGACAATTCCATAAATGCACCGCAAATGCATTCTCCACCTGAGGAACCTCCATGTACTCCCTGGCTACCCAACTGTTGAGGGTGGGGCAGAGTTTGTGAGGGTGGAAGAGCTTGTGAAGCAGGACCAGGCAGTAAAAGGTGCCCTCCACGACTTCAGCTCCAAGAACGAGCGATATCGACCACACCCAGAAACACAGAGGCAGAAAGGCATCTTTAAAAAGATGCTCTCTGCCAGATCTTTGCTCTTTTAGGTTGCTGAAACGCACAGGGGAAGCTCTCCCTGCACTTATCTGTGCAAGGCGTGGAAAGAGGCCGCTGAACTGCGCAGTAACACCAGCAATCTGTCAATAGGTGTACTGTGTATAGGTGACATTCGCTTGGCTCTGAAGAACAAATCTGAATTAATAGATGCACGCCACCTCGTTTTAGCTAATTTTCATTGGCCTTTTCTCAAAGTATCAGAGGTAATTGGGGGTCTCAAGTATGACCGCAAGTGTCAGTCATCGACACAATGTCAAAGTGACACAAAGGGAACAAGCAGCATTGTCATAATTACAGCAGAAATTGCACAGGAAATATCTTATAATATTGGGTCTTAAAATATTGTGTTGCACAGTGGGTGGCTCTCCACTGACCTAAGTGTCCAAAAGTGGCTTTTGGAGGTCATTGATCTCTTCCAAACTATCTCATCAAGAACCACCCTGCAAAAACTCCCCTCTTCTCATTCACACTTGTTTTGCTCTCATTTTTCAATGTTTGTTTCTGTGTGTAAAAGAGATCTAGAGTATCTTTGGTCCTCTGTCTCAATTCTGTGGGTTTTCTTGGTCCATGCCTCCAGGGCCCTGTCATGACAACTGTAAACATTTATGTAGCTCGGTGGTGAACAGTCTGGAAAAGCAGCTGAGATTCTCTCACTCCTTACACACAAAAACACACATATAGACTATTACACACATAAATGCTTTCCTTAACCACAATGAGAGAGGCATTCTCAACCACCACTGGAGGGATGTCACTTTGAATGAACCTTATTAGAAATGCAAATGTATAGTTCAGCCATGCCAGTATGAGTAATATGTGAACACATATGGGACACATTACTGAAAGAGAACATGTTACTAAGAAACCCACTGAAATGGGAAACAATTTTATCCATATTAATTTAAACAGTGACATTTAAACAGTGCAGTCTCTTTTCTCTAGTTATTCCTACTCTCATTTTCTCGTTTCTGTCAGCTATTTTTAGGTCAATGAAGTATATATTATATATATATTTTATATGACATTTGTCATAAAAAGGTCAAATTATCTAATTTTTTAAAGACTTAAAGAATTTCAGAACTTATAAACATGTTCATCATACAGTTTGTCTATTTAAGTAATTGTATGATTTGCATTTTAATGTATTTTTAAATTAAAATATAGGACAAAAAATTACCGTCACATCCATGCAGACACATATTCATCCACAATTTCTGTATTTAAGTATAGTCTGGTTTCTCATGTCACTTTTCTTTCTTTAAATCACACTTCTTCCAAACAGATTTAATGTATCTGCTTCACACTTTGAAAAACATTTCAATGGATTTCTGTCTATTCCTTCACTGCCTTATGTTGTCCCTACTTTTCATGTTATGTCTCAATCAACTCTCCTAAGAGATGGGGGCAGAAGGCTTGAGAGTGAGAAATGCAGGGAGAAATGGAGGGGGTAAAAGGGGGTGGAATTCCCAGAGTCCACACCTGTATTCTCTATCTCAAGCACAGAAGAACATAGCTAAACACAAGACAGCTTGCAGATCACTGAGCATCTGCAGAATCCATCAGCAGCTACAGCAGCATATATGCACAAAAACAGACACCAACACCTACAATATGCAGTCTAGGTAACAAAATGTATATAAACATGAACACATAGGTAATATGTATGTACAATATAGTGTCATTACACTAGACTACAGTCTGGAAATACTTCAACTGCAGCTGTTGTGGTCCATTAAAGCACAATTTCTAGCATTTACAGTAATTTGTCCAGATATGTGACGTTGTAAACCTAATTGTGCCATGATAAGTAGCCTACGTTATCTAAAATCTTAGTTTCTTTCGGTGAATTTAAACAAAAGTCTCACTCATAATCTCCATATAGTTTGATCTGTTGATGTCTTGAATTCGGTTTATAGAGAATATAACTCTACTAATGCAAGTAAGCAAGATGTTATTGTGATTATATATATATATATATATATATATATATATATATATATATATATAAACATGCTTTACACTTTAATTCGTAATTACTCTATAGTATAACATTAATCTGTGGTAGAAAAGACTTTAGCTGAACAAATAAATAATGTCCTTGGAGTCACACTCAACAGCTTGGGTTACAAGATAAGTCATGTATTGTAAGTGCAGGAATCTGCTCCAAATGCTTTAACTCAAAGCATTATTTGCAGGTTTTAAATTATTTAAGAAATTATTTTACATGAACATCACGTGACTGAGAAAGTATACAGCACAAATCAATGCAATTAAACTCATGCATAAACCGGTTAACTCACCTTTGAGAAGAACAGTGATCTTCAACAACAGCAGGTACTTGTGGATCTCCATTTGCCAGTTATGTGATTCAGTCTCTTTTTCTCCTTCTTCAATTTGGAAATGTCGGCAGTGATTGTAAATACAGCTCGCGCACGCGCGTGTTCTCTCAGGTGGAGATGTGCTTCCTCTCCAGTGGCATACTGTAACTCACGCGCTCATAGTGCAGTTTGCTGTGGCACGCGCGCCGCTCTCACATTCCCTGCGCATGAAAGACATTACTGTAGTATTCTGGCCTTCTCGCAACTTTTTACTCTCTTTGGCTCAAACAAGCATTCGTTTGACCAAGTACGAATACAAACAAGTATTCGTTTGACCAAGTACGAATACAAACAAGCATTCGTTTGACCAAGTACGAATACAAACAAGTATTCGTTTGACCAAGTACGAATACAAACAAGTATTCGTTTGACCATGTAGGCTATCAAATAAGTAATAATACACTGTGTGCATATACGTTATGGTTTCTTAATAACAACAACAACAATGTTATAAGTTTCTAATAATTATAAGTGAAAAATAAATGGCAAACTACAAGGACCCAACATGAAAATTCACTAATTTACAAATTCTTATGTTATTCCAAAACCGTCTTTTTTCTTTCGTGAAGCACAAATTGAGATATAGGCAGAGTGTTAGGAACTGACACTGAATGGTGATGTGATTTTCAGTCATAATCTCGTCTTGTCTCCCACCGAAGAAAATAAGACTGCTTGGAACAACAGGTTTATAGGTAGCTATTAAGAAAAAAACTTGATAAACTAAGAAATTAAAAACCCAGGTTAACTTACCGTCTTGTTCCCCACATAAACAACAATTAGGCCTATTTAAATTCCAGGTTTGCGCGGCTCCGACACCTGCTGCCGTTAAATAAGCGCGCGCACGAGTTTAATCCAGCTCTTGCAAACGAGCGGTTCGCAAAATAAATACATTCACAAAAACAACTGACGAAAAGATTATATCCATGAATTTTCTCTCAATGTTGTTAGAGAAGCCTTTGTCCTTTACATGTGAAATGTGAAAATTATCATAAATATTCTTTTCCTGAGGTGAAATTTATTTAATTGCCTTCGTAGCTGCTTTCCCTCGACCGCAACGTGTCTCCAAAATATATACACTACTAGAAAAATGAAAGAGCGCCTTGATTCTGCAGCAAGACCAGTCTCCCTCAGTCAACTGGACCCTTTTTGAGCCTGGCCCACAAATTCGCTCTCTCTCTCTCTCTCTCTCTCTCTCTCTCTCTCTCTCTCTCTCTCTCTCTCTCTCTCTCTCTCACACACAAACACGCTGTTTAACTTTATTTTACTCTCATTGAACGTGAAGCTATAGTAGGCTACATCAGATGCGGTTTTGTTGGAAAATTTGAGGGGAAAAGAATATAGTATTACAGTTTCCAGCCGAAGTGAATCGAATAACAAATATATTATGGATTTGCCAACTCCGTGTAGATTCTGGTTACGATAACAGAGACCAATTAGTTTGCCTTTCCCTTTAAATAAACCTTTTGTTTTTATGACAGAATCGTCTTGTCATATGTTTTCTTATCCGGATCAATATCCTACGCATTAAGAGAGCATCAAACACATAAAAAGCAGACTGACCTGACCTTCTATTTTTTTTTTTTTTTTTAAAGCAAGATTTGGTTGATTTTCTGTCTCTCTCGCCACAGTCACGCCACAGATATTATCAACTCTGTTATGTTAAGACTGTGTCAAAACATTGTAGTGCCTTTGGTCATGTCTAGGTTTCACCACAACCCAGAAAACTCATTTAGGTTTGCCTGAGTAGGAGATCTATGAAAACACAACAATTGTATCTTATTTCTGTTTTACTTATAGAATTATTCATTTATTTGCTTGCTCTTCTCCATCACCAAATTTCCATCACACTGTCATTCACCACATTTTAAAATCTCTGTAGGCTAATATAATTTTATCAATATACACAATATT
The DNA here is from genome assembly GCF_018812025.1 of Megalobrama amblycephala. Taxonomy (NCBI): domain Eukaryota; kingdom Metazoa; phylum Chordata; class Actinopteri; order Cypriniformes; family Xenocyprididae; genus Megalobrama; species Megalobrama amblycephala. The sequence continues at coordinate 17,505,262 of NC_063056.1, read as the reverse complement.
TGCCTTTTTTTTATGCAATACTAAATTTAAAGCTTAATTGAAAATAATGCACAACAAAATCTGACCTTTTTGATAACTGATTTGATTTTTCTTTGTTTTTTTTTCACACTTCACACATGTCATATTTCAACTGGAAGTAGGCTATTCACTGACAACGTTGTCTCCTTTGTAAACAAAGTAGCTACACTAACGTTTGAAAACACATTAGGTGGAGTTATTGACTAACAACTGACTGTAATTAAATGCTTATTTCTTACCAAAAATGTCAAAACTGTTATTTTCCAGCATAATATTAAAGGGTTAGTTCACCCAAAAATGAAAATTCTCTCATTTATTCATGTTGTTCCACACCTGTAAGACCTTCGTTAATCTTCGGAACACAAATTAAGATATTTTTCTTGAAATCTGATGGCTCAGTGAGGCCTACATAGCCAGCAATGACACTTCCTCTCTCAAGATCTATTAATGTAATAAAAACATATTTAAATCAGTTCATGTGAGTACAGTGGTTCAATATTAATATTATAAAGCGACGAGAATATTTTGGTGCGCCAAAAAACAAAACAAAATAACGACTTATATAGTGATGGCCGATTTCAAAACACTGCTTCAGGAAGCTTCGGAGCATTATGAATCAGCTTGTCAAATCAGCGGTTCGGAGCGCCAAAGTCACATGATTTCAGCAGTTTTGTTGTTTGACACACAATCTGAATCATGATTTGATACACTGATTCATAATGCTCCGAAGCTTCCTGAAGCAGTGTTTTGGAATAGGCCATCACTATATAAGTCGTTATTTATTTTTTTTTTTGGCGCACCAAAAATATTCTCTTCGCTTTATAATATTAATATTGAACCACTGTACTCACATGAACTGATTTAAATATATTTTTAGTACATTAATGGATCTTGAGAGAGGAAATGTCATTGCTGGCTACGCAGGCCTCACGGAGCCATCGGATTTCAACTACAATATCTTAATTTGTGTCTTAAGGTCTTACGGGTGTGGAACGACATGAGGGTGAGTAATTAATTACATTATTTTCATTTTTGGGTGAACTAACCCTTTATTATTATTATGTGCTATCTTTGCCTGTTACCTTGCACTTTGCTTGATGACTATGAAGGCATATGAAGTGAATTTCAGGCATGCACCTGCAATATTCCTCCAGCAGATAGCGACAGAGTAACACATTTGGAACAATTTTGTTTCTTCTAACATTATGACAAGAATACTCAAGATGGTGCTATTTCGCTATTAGTTTTCCATCTGAGCCCACCAACGTTAAGTAATTGTATAATACGTAGGTGATGATTTCCTTACATCTTCCTTGATTATCAATGTTGTTGTTTGTCGACCTTTTGTATGTACCGTTACCAAGGGTAAGTTTCATAACAAATCTAAATATTTGTAACCGCAGAAAATTGTGTAATTCACCTGTGGGGGTTTGATGCACTGCTTGTCACGTTAAGAAATGTCACACAGGTAACAGTTTTTATGTGGGAGTGGAAACGAATTTAATTTCTCCCTGTTATTAACGCCTCTCTCTCCCTCTCTCTCTCTCTCTCTCTGAAACACACACTCATACAGAGTTCATGCAAAAGTTTATGCAAACAGCTTGTGATTGATGTGAAATATTCTCTTTGGAAAAAAAGATAATTGCATTAAAAGTTCATATTTGTAATACTGTCACATTTTGGGGAAAGGAATCTGGTCTGAAAACAAAAATGATGTCACCGCACCACCGTGGACACAAATACCCACAAACACTAGTCATGTACATGCAAAAGCTACAATTCAAATCAAATGTTATTAACTGGACTAGCAGGATTTTCCTTCTGACTCACACTTATGTAATAATAATTAAAAAAAAAAAAAAAAAAAAACCTAAACTAAACAGGGTGTTCACATCATCTCCAAGCACAAACTCTCTTGCCATTAAAGAGGCCAAAACATACTCTAACAAAGGAACAGATTTTGACCGTTTCTTGTCTTCTGCTTCAGTTCTCTGAGCTAATCAAAACTCAGCAGTCACCTGACCCCACCATATGCCTGCTGTTACTAGCAATGTGGCTTCCCACAGATATGGTACGATACAGTATTGCACGAAACCTGTAGATTGGGACTCCATTCAGCATGAGTGATGATGGATATGCATGTGAGGAAAAAAGAGAAAGAAAAAAAGCCATATTCAAGCATCAGCAGAATACAGTTGTCAGTCCCATATTTCAGTGCTTAATACAATTAAAGTCACCATGAAATCAAAATTGACAATTTGTTTCTTTAATGTAATATTGCAGTATTTATAATGAATCATTTATCAGAGCACATTATTTTTTATTAAATTCATGTGCCCTCATAATCTTTATTCAAAATAACTCCCCCTCCCTTTTGCAATCTCTTTTCTTCTTTGATGATGTATTTTTTTTGGTGTGAGGGCGGGACAACCTGTCAATCACATGAGATCACAGCAATAGGAAACCACAACAATCCAATGATCCATTCAATTCCCAGTGGACAAAATCAAGTATGCCGCCCTATCTTTTTCTTGTTTGAGAAGCCGTTTCACTTGGTACATGTAGGGAAGAAAAGACTATGTCAAATTTCATTGCATGCCGACTTTGAGGTCACATACAGTTTGGTTATTTATGAGAGTGACCACCCACATTCTGTAACCTGTGAATTTGTTGGACTCTAAACCATATTTACGGCGAACCCCTACTGTTTGAACACAACCGTAATTGACAACTAGTCTTGTGTGTTGGGTTTTTTCAAGTGTGGTTTCACTAACAAACAAAGATGGAGATGTGTGTCATCTTAAAGTTTTAGATCCAGTCATTGTTTTCCACTAGAGTTGTTCCCGTCAGTATTTGTGGTTTACACATGACTCAGATGGCATAGAGTGCATCATCTGGGTTCGGGAAGTAAAACCTCATTATTTTCATTTTCTCCATAAGGAAATTGATTTTGAATGATACCTTATATAACTTTAAAGACAGAACTACTGTGAGCTACGAGGTTGTTAATCCATGGTATTTGCCTCTGCTGAAGCTGTCAACCCACATTATTTAATCTTTTTTTTAAAACAGTCATGTTTTAAAAGTAGAATTCCTCGTGAAAAACTACATTACCCATGATGCTGTACAGAAAACCACATTACACCAATCAGTCCAACCACCTGCGCTTTCTTGCTCTCTCATCTCTCTGACATTGAGTTCACACACAAACCCACCTCCCCTCACTCACTTATTTTATTTGCTCCGGATAAATATTGTTGGTGTTACAGGGCTTGAATTTCAGTGTGGGATTGTACATATTGCACATATATTTACTCATTCCCGCAGATTTTGTGCTCACACCCAAAGTGCATGCACATAAAGCCATCTCTCATAACTAAATTGAGTTATTTTCGCTGCTTATTGCGCTTAAACAGTCAAATACACATAAATAATGTCAAAATGCCAGTCTTGGCGAGTATTCACGCAAACACAGTTATGTTTTAAGTGAACATAAATAGATGACAAAGAAAACGCACGTGTAACAGTATAATGGATCCGTGCGTCAGGTCTTAAAGTGACAGCAGCCTAATATACCTACTGCCAAATTATGAGATAATATTAAAAATACGTATATAGCAGTTTTCCCCATGGTATCCATGTGAAATGGCTAGTGAAAATGGTGAGTGGCTAGTAACTTTGGAAAACCACTAGCCACAGTGGCTGGTGAGCAAAAAAGTTAATGTCAAGCCCATATATATATATATATAGTGGTGGTCAGAATTATTGGCACCCTTGGTAAATATGATCAAAGATGACTGTAAAAATAAATCTGCATTGTTTATCCTTTTGATCTTTAATTCATAAAATTAGCAAAAATCTAACCTTTCATTGAAGGAAAATAATTGAAAGTGGGGGGAAATCACATTATGAAATAAATGTTTTTCTCCAAAACACGTTGGCCACAATTATCGGCACCCTTTTATTCAATACCTCCTTTTGCCAAGATAACAGCTCTGAGTCTTCTATAATGCCTGATGAGTTTGGAGAACACCTGACAAGAGATCAGAGACCATTCCTTCATACAGAATCTCTCCAGATCCTTCAGACTCCAGCTCCATGTTGGTGCTTCTTCTCTTCAGTTCACGTCACTCATTTTCTTTAGGGTTCAGGTCAGGGGACTGAGATGGCCATGGCAGAAGCTTCATTTTGTGCTCAGTGACACATTTTTGTGTTGGTTTTGATGTTTGTTTTGGATCATTGTCCTGATGGAAGATCCAACCATGGCCCATTATTGGATTTCTAGCAGAAGCGGTCAGGTTTTGATTTTTTATCTGTTGGTATTTGATAGAATTCATGATACTATGTATCTGAACAAGATGTCTAGGACTTCCAGCAAAATAGGCCCACAACATTAAGATCCAGCAGTATATGTAACTGTGAGCATGGGGTACTTTTTACCCATGTGTGCACCAAACCCATCTGGTGGGTTTGCTGCTGAAAAGCTTTTTTTTAGTTTCATCTGACCATAGAAGCTGGTCCCGTTTGAAGTTTCAGTTTTGTCTGACAACTGAATATGCCGGAGATTGTTTCTAGATGCGAGCTGAGGATTTTTCTTGAAACCCTCCCGAACAACTTGTGGGGATGTAGGTGCTGTTTGATAATTTTTTTAGGCTTTCTGAGACTCAAGACTCAACTAATCTCTGCAATTCTCCAGCTGTGATCTTTGGAAAGTCTTTGACCTCTCAAACTTTCCTCCTCACTACCTTTCAGGCAGATTTGTAACATCTTTAGTTGATTGGAACTTCTTAATTATTGCCCTTATGGTAGAAATGGGGATTTTCAATGCTTTAGCTATTTTCTTACAGCCATTTTGTGAAGCTCAACAATCTTTTGCTGCACAATGCTGAACTATATTCTTTGGTTTTACTCATTGTGATGAATGATTAAGGGAATTTGGCCTTTATGTTTCCACATGTTTATACTCCTGTGGAACAGGAAGTAATGGCTGGACAATTTCATGTTCATGATCACCCTGGTGTGCTAAAAAAAATGTAAATATGAATGCAAATATACTTCAGAGATATTTTACTCATTAAAAATTCTAGGGGTGCCAATAATTGTGGCCAACGTGTTTTGGAGAAAAACATTTATTTCATAATGTGATTTTCCCCCACTTTCAATTGTTTTCCTTCAATGAAAGGTTAGATTTTTGCTAATTTTATGAATTAAAGATCAAAAGGATAAACAATGCAGATTTATTTTTACAGTCATCTTTGATCATATTTACCAAGGGTGCCAATAATTCTGACCACCATTATATATATATATATATATATACACACACACACACACACACACACATTGCAATACATGTAAAATATATTGTTTTTATACATATAATCAACATTTGTAAATGAGTAGTTTAATATTTCTCCATTGTTATTAATTTGATTATGCTGTTCGCAATGCTGCTTCATGGGATTGTTGTTCTTTCCCTCACTAAAACCGTTAAGTACAAAGTCTTGTACCGTTGTCTTTTTGTCAGATTTTCAAAATCATTTTTGCTTTAAATCAAAGTTTGTAGTGTTGTGATTCACCTTGTAACTGATTGGCTTGGTTCATGGCTTATAACTCTTTAACAAAGACTATTTTAAAATCCCTATGGAAAAAAAATGAATGAAAAAAATACTTTTGGAACCAGCGCCGCTGAAAAAGGAGACTGGCACTGTTGCACTCCATAAACACAGCTGTCGGTTAATTGGTGGATGAACTCACTGTCCTGCACCTCGACTTGGTTTGTGAATCATGTTGCGTTTCCAGTGTGAGAATGAAAAAAACAAATAGGGCTGACATCAATTAATCATTCAGCAACTCGAATACTGTATGCAAGTTGTTGGGTGAACAGGACAGTTTAAGACTTAAAATTAAAAATTGATGTCAACCCCAAATGCTGACTGTGTGAACTTAGCCAAATAGTCACCTTATTATTGTATGCACTCTCCCAATTCATGTGTTGAGCTCCATGTAATGATATCTTACCCTATAAAAACCACAGTGAGTCTCTGGGGTCAGTGCTGTGATCTTTTGGTAATGTCTGCTGATCTCATCTACCCTTTCGGGCATCTGTAATTTTCCCTATATGTTATTCGCGCTGCAAATACTGCAAGGGATCTGAGCCTATTTTCGGAGTATGCTCTCTTCAAATTGTGTTGCAAAAGGGACACTTTGCCAAACTGTTGCACATGTCCTCAGTCTCTTTACAGAGGCCTAAAGGAATATTTTGGGTTCAATACAACTTAAGCTCAGCCAACAACATTTGCAGCATAAATGTTGATTACTACGAAAGGTAATTTTAACTCCTCTATAGTTATCTTTATTGTTCATAAAATATATGAAAAAAAAGTTGCAATGGAAGTGAATAGGGATATGTTTTTTAAGATTTAAAAGCAGAAATGTAAAGCTTCAACATCAACATTATGCCAGAAATGCTGTCGATTGAACTAAACTTGTCCTGAACCCAGAATATTCTTTTAAACTGACAGTTGACCTAGAAGCCTGGCCATGAGATGCGACTGTTTCCGTGTGATTCTGCTCTCCACACCTCCGTGCGGGACTCACTCTTTCCGCACGTCTGGAATCTTGGAATCTTCACCGCCAGCTCACTTTGAGTCAGCACCACTGTGAGAAATGTTTTAGACGGTTTGTTTTTTTCTGCTGGAAGTAAATGCCCAAGTGCATGTGCGTAGTTGTGTATGAATTGCCTCTGGTGTGCGCAAGCAAAATATGTAGAGTGATGGGTGTGAAAAACATATTTGTCGATCTTAACCCTGTTTACATTTGTGTGTTTGCATAAGAATCTCACAGACTGCCCTCGAGGTTCATGGATCAGGGCCAGCTGTGATCCACCAATCAGCTGTAAGGTGACAATAGTTGGTTTGACCCATAATGCTTTGCATTAAGCCCACAGGGCCTTTTGGAGTGTGTTGTCTGCGGGCTGTTTCTCACTATTAACTGTTTGACACACACACACGCTTGTACATGTCATACTTGGGAAACTCTGTGCCCACACAGTTTCTGCACACACACCCTCCGCTTCAGTTTTCCTCTCTGTTGCCACTGTGTCTTTGACAAATGGTTTTTGCCAGCATGCACAAACATACGCACATGCAGTCATATAAATCTTTCTATCTTTCACAATGTCCTGTGCAGTCTTTGCTGCAGGGCACAAAATATTATCATACCCAACTGTCTGTCCATATATTTACATGCATAAATCTGATCCAAATCACACCGTGCTGTCAGATTTAACATGGATCTGATATATCTGTTATCTTTCAACAACTGAGATTAAGATCTGACGTTGTATGACAGCCAGCTCATAGTTTGAGTATCACAAGCTCACATCCCATGATTTGTCTATATGCCACACACAAAATTATTTACAGCTACAAGTCTTTCTTCAGTAAAAAATGGTATGAGAGATTAGAGTGAGTTTTAAAGTGTTGTTACTAACAACATCACTGTTGGTAAGGGAATTTAGTGGGTTTGTGGATTTTTTTATGAAAATATATGTAGGCCAGTAAGACAGTAAGATTTTATTATTATTTTAAAGAAACTAATACTTTTATTCAGCAAAGATGCAATAAATTGATTAAAGGCACAATATGTAAGATTTTTGCAGTAAAATATCCAATAACCACTAGGCCAGTGTTATATATTTTGTTCAGTTGAGTATTTACAATATCCCAAATGTTTCCAACTATTTGTAAATCGTGAGAATTGACGCCTGTCAACGGCGTCATACCCGTGTTACCCTCGGTTTTATTTTGTAGAAACCATGGAAACACCAAAGATGCTTTAATATATTACATGTTCTATTAGACAATGGAACAACTGTTTGGTTACATTTATAGACAGAAAACAAATTATATAGCTCAATAGGTTTAGTTTTATTGTTTAAATCTAGTTTTCTTGATTTTCCGAGAGTACCATGCTTTACCATGCCTCAGAGAAAAACACTATTTTGTCGAGTAGCTAAGTAATAAAGCATTTTCTCCATCATACAATACGTTTTAAAATAAATTGCATGCCATTTATCAACACAAGCCACCCAGCATTTATTAATATGATATTCTAATATCGATCTAGCTTACTGCAGTGTGCCGCCGAACGAACGCTCAGAGTTATGTTATAACATCATTTTCAACAGTCAAATGTATCTAATATGATAAACAGCGCTGTGTTACCTCACACGCTTGATCGGAAGAAGCGGAAGCAGCGACTGTGGCATAATAAAAGCTCCACTGCTCGCGAGACGTTTCACATTCGTCTCTCATTAGCAATCGCTCCAGCAGCCTCATTCAGCTCCAACATCACTCGGCCCTGCACTGCTTCATACTACAATAACGTTAATAATGTCATCCATGAACATGATTTCTGCCCAAGTCCCGTCCTGATTCTTTTCCACTGGCTGTGAGGTGAAGACCACATGTCTCAAGATTCTGCGCTCAAACTCGAAAAATTTCTATTTCAAATAAATGTTCTTCTTTTGAACTTTCTGCTAGAACAAAAGAAATTAAGCAGCACAACTGTTTTTAACCCTGATAATAACAAAAAATGTTTCTTGAACATCAGATCTACATATTAGAATGATTTATGAATGATCTTGTGACACTCGAGTCAGGACTGAACTAATGACTAAGTTTTTCAATTTTTAGAATAAAATTTCTAAGTTTTAGAATAAAATAATTTTTTAGAATTAATTTTTAGAATAAAATTTCTAACTAATTAACTATATTTAATAAAATTTAGAGGCAAAATTGTTCAGTGTGGTGGAAATGATGCCACAGATGTAAATGTTAAAAAAAGAGATATAAATCATTAGCACACACACACAAATATATAAATAATGTTATTTATTTATTTATTTATTTTGTAGATTTTCATATGGTGCGTCTCAATCAGCTCCTTAGCTTCCTAGGTCATGAATCAGTATGTTGTGTACATAAATTAAGGCACAGGTAAGGAAAGTATAAGGACCCTGGCTCATTACGCACAGATGGTGACATGACAACATCCTCACTGTACAATGTCACTGCTGGTATCACTGATGCTCCCTGGTTTTCAATGTTTTAGTGCACTGGAAGGATTTTGTGATTAAAACAGCCCTTACAATGGCCGACTCCCTGATCAGTGCCCTGACTACTATACTCAGGGTTACTGCTGTGTTTCAGATTGTACTTGCAAAATGTAAAAATTGTGAAATTTGAATAAAATAAAAGACTACTGAACTAGAGAGCTTATTGAGATGCACCCAGAGTCTAGAGTCAGAAGTCTGCTCTTGAATGTCTTTGAAATTAGTCACTATTGAGTTATGCTGGATGTAATTTTCATGTTTGTAATTGCAAAAGTGTGTGTGTGTGTGTGTGTGTGATGCTTATCAAATTGCCTGCCAGCCAAATCCAGAGCAAACAGAATAGATGCTGGGAAGAGATTGTCTTTCCAGATTTACCTGCCCTGCACAAAGCTGGGCAAAATCAGCATATATGTGTGTGTTTATGAGATATTAGACTATCTGCTTGTGTTCCTTTGAAGTTAATGACCAAAATATGTGAGTGTTTCTGGCACATTAGGGCCCATTACTGGCTGTGGGCACTCGCATATGTGAGCGTGTGTGTATGTGTGCGGTTTTATGGTCTGTGCTCACAGTGGCCAAAGCGTTTGATGGTACATGTGAAGGTCCTAAAGAATGTGCATGTTTGGTTTCATATGTGTGCAAATGTGCGGGTGGTTTTCGAGAGGAGAGAGACAGCTGCTTTTTACTGCCCCAGGGGGTAATAAAGGAGGAAGGAGAGCCAGTTATTTGGGGTCTTTTATAGGGGCAGGAGGTAGAGAGGGGTTGGTTTTATTAGGGTCACACAGTAACCAAGTACAGCTGCAGGCATCACCCCTAAACCTTTCCACATTCCAGCATCACCTCTATTCCTACCTTTGTTTTTCTTTGTAGGTGCGATTATGTATATTAATTTCTATATTTATGTTCTTAACTGTCCTAGATGGATGTACTGTGTATTATAGATATACAGTATATATGTATATGCATGTATGTTGGTCCTCATTTAATTTTTTGGCCCCGAGTTTCCATTCCCTCTTATGATCTTGCTCCTTGTTAAGCACATCTGCCGTTAATCTTCACCTTGTAATCCGACTGGCATTTCCTGCTCGGAATGGATAGCTGGCTTCTTTGCCTGGATCTATTTTATTTAACAGCTTTATCCCATTCGCTAACTTAGCTTCCAATAAATGACCCTTGGTCGACACTGTTCTGCACATCCTCGATGTGGTGATGGAAATGTTAATGTTTTGAGTGGAAGATCAGGTTACTGGGGAAATTTCTTTGATGACTTGTGGGTGTTTTCCATCCATTTTTACATTACAATACATTTACATTCCATTCATTTGAACAGTGATTCGTGAATTAGAAGTGTAGGGTCTTGCAAAACGGAGAGCTGAAAGACAGGAACCAGAGAAACAGAGAGTGACAGTGATGAGAAAGAAAGACTGAGATGGAAAAATCAGGGAGAGGGTGGAGAGGGACAGACAAGTTATTCTAGTTACAGCCAGCTGGCAGAAATACTAAAATAAGATGTGAACCCACCAGTATGTCTGAGTGAGAAAAGAGAGTGAGAAAGAGGGTGGGTTTGTTATAAAGGTCAATGCATTTCTATAATTTCTTATTTTGAAATAAAATCATTTATTCCATTGACATCATGGAACAACCACTAAGCTTCTGTGTGGATAAATGCTACTGAATGACAGAAAAACACATACTCTTGGCAGTAATCTTTATTGTTCATGCACAGAAATATGTAATGATTGCTGAAATTGTTTATATATATAAAAAAAAGTGTTTTTGATGAAACTTCAGATTCAGGTTTTTTTAAAATATATACAAAAATTAAGGAGGAAAAGAGAAGACTGGGATTGAAGATTCAGAGGTTTCTAATCAGAATTGACCCTTTGGAACTGTTGCTTATTCAGACAAGATTTACAGAACGTCACATAGGAATGAATTGGAGATTTCCATGAACGGCAGGATTTTGAGTGAAATGTTGATTGAATATTGATTGGATTTTGTCCTTAAACAGGCTGGAATGCTGGAATGAATTGAAGATGAAAAGCATTTTATCAGCCATTTTTCTTTAAACAAATTGTTAAATTATGCTGTAACATGTAAACTTTGGCAACAGCACATCAGAATAGAGGCTAAAACATCTCACAATGAAAAATTGAATTTAAAAACTATCCAAACACACAGATTCTCCATAGTGTTAGAGACCAAAAGCCTGTTTAAGAAAATGGAGGATGGCAACAGTTGCTAAAGTAGGATTGGTCAGTAACATTTTAAGACGGAGCTTAGCAAAGGGTCAACTGAGGAGATAAAAATAAAAAAAACTGATGGACTAAACTACAAACATATCATTTTCCGAAGGCATACCGTACATTGACGTAATTCTTAAGGTGCGGTTACATTCACATACTTTTGCAGGCAAAAAACATCCATTGTCTGTTGTCATAGCTCACACAATTCACTTTCAAACCAAGCTCCTTTCCATTGTTTAATGCTGTGAATCCTCAATCGTGTAGCTGTCTGGATTTTGTTTGCAAAAGTTTTGCGAACTACGATAAATGTAACTGCACCTTTTCTAATAATATTTTTCCAGTGGTGATTATGGACTGTATTACCAAAGGCTGATTTCCAAGCTTTCCAGGTCTTCATCTATGTGGAGACCAACCCTCAAAAGTGCTTTTGAGCCCAAATGATGTATTTGTTAAATGACCAATCAGGGCCCAATTAAATTGCTTGGATTTCTGGAACCTCACATGAATTATTTGCATGGCTCTCTGATGTATTATTCAAATACATTGTCAACAAAAAAGCATGAAAGAAGAGATGAGGAAGAAAGGAAATAGATGATATAAAATCACAGTCAATGTGGTTAATGAGGAAAGAGAGTGATCTGGATGGATATTCTTCCTTTTTCCTCATACTTTCACTCTCTGATATAAACTCTTGTGCACACCACATCGTCTGCGGTCATGGTCTGCAAAAAAGCAGGAAAAAGACTATTAAAAGAAAAAATATGATCAAAGACCAATGTGTGTTTAAGAGTCACGAGGATAACATATAATAATAGGAATGAATCTTACCAGAATCAGTTCGCCGTCATTAGTTATCTCCCTGGTCCATGAGGTTTTTGGACCCTCGCCCTTCTGCAAAGTCTGTTCACAACTAATCTTGCTGTCTGTTTCCCAGCGAGGAAAGCTCTGAGGGAAACAGAGACAGACAAATATGTAAAGGGCTGGTCTTTTCTTTGGTCTGTTTTAATGTGTGACTGTAAAAAAGAGAGAATGAGTGAGAAACAGATCAGTGCCCATGAGAATGTGAGTTCCAGAGGTGGAGGTTGAAGGAATGGGTGTGTATCCAGTTTGATAGCTCCTCTGAGATGGAGGGTGTGATTGAGTCCACATCAGATTACAAACACAGACATAGGTTCTCGGTCTTTTGAATGTTTTGGAAAAAGAAAACACAGATAGACAAATGTTGGATGACGTCTGAAGTGTTTTTATATGGGTGTGTATTTACCGTGCAGGGACGTCCATCCACAGTGGCCTCATTAAACTCATGTCCAACTGTGAAGTTGACATGGGTGGTCCTCACAGAGGTGGAGGTCTTGATTGAGAGTGTCTCTCCATCCTGGGTAATCTCCACGGATGGCTTTGACGCTGCTGCGACCGCAATCTTACGCAGCATCACGTTCACACCTGACAAAACACATCAGAATAATCTCTTGAAGAACACTGAGTACTCTGGCGTCCATATAACTTATGGGAAATTCTCCATTTATAGAGTTTTTGAGAGTGATGTTATTAGGACTGGCTGTGCTCCACACATCTGCGCTTTATAATGTACAATGTCCGATGACATCACCTGATATAATCCTGCATAGTGGGAAAGCAATTTGACAAGCTGAAGCGCCCAATAAATAAATAAATAAATAAATAAATAAAAAGCATGGTAATGCTAATAGTGCATTCAATGATGTTAACACACTAGAGGTTGCCTGATATTCTGTAATCACAACAAATAATACATATGTAAATGTTACATTAATGAACCAATTTAATTAGTCACCTATTTTAATTATTGTTTTTGACACAAATAACACAATAATTGGTTGACTACAACAACAAAGACATAAAATTAATAATTATAATCTATGTAGTTATGAATATGTACTATTTATTTACTAATATTTATCTATTATTAGTAGTAGTAAATATTCACAGTTGTTATTTTAAGTATTACTTTTGTCTTGTTTTTCCTCACTGGAGAGAGTGCATTTGATAGATAATCATTCAAACAAAATGTATTATGCAATAAATAAATTGATTGATTGATTGATATTGTTGGGTGCTATTTTTTAAATACCAATCAAATGGTGACATTTATCGGAAAGCCCAATATTAAAGGAATAGTTCACCCAAAAATGAAAATTCTGTCATCATTTACTCACCCTCAAGTTGTTCCAAACCTGCATGAATTTATTTCTTCTGCTGAACACAAAAGAAGATATTTTAAAGAAAATGGGTAACCAAACAGTTTATGGGCCATATTGACATCCATAGTATTTTTTTCCCCATACTACTTAAGTAATTGGGGCCCATCAACTGTTTGGTTACCCATTTTCTTTTGAAATTCATACAGATTTTGAACAACTTGTTGAGTAAATGATGACAGAATTTTAATTTTTGGGTGAACTATCCCTTTAAAGAAACTATAACCAAGAGAAAACCTGAATATTGGTAAAATGAGTTCTAACATACATAAAACATTCAACTGTACATTCAACATTCAACAGAGCATAATTAATTTGCTTATTCCTCAAGTATCAGATTGTTACTTTCCAAAAAACACCAAATGTTTAAGTTTGGTTTGAGAATGTTTACTCTGCATAAACCAGCCTTTACAGACATACACATTAAATACTGCATTTCAAATGGAGTCTTGCCGTGTGTGTGTGTGTGTGTGTGTGTGTGTGTGTGTGTGTGTGTGTGTGTGTGTGTGTGTGTGTGTTTGTGACATATCAGGACACAAATTTGTATAATGACATGGGTATGACATAGGTATTACAAGGAGAGGGTGACTCATGAGGACATTACCCCATGTCCCCATTTTTCAAAACGCTTATAAATCATACAGAATGAGATTTTGTGAAAAGTAAAAAAGTGCACAGTTTCCTGTGATGGGTAGGTTTAGGGGTAGGGTTGGTGTAGGGCGATAGAAAATACAGTTTGTACAGTATAAAAACCATTACGCCTATGGAGTGTCCCCACAATTCACAAAAACAAACGTGTGTGTGTGTGTGTAGGTAGGTGAACGCATTGAGAGGGGGAAGTTATTCAACCAGCCACAGGGGATGCTGTAATCTATTAAACCTTCCTGACAGGAAATGGATAGAGCGCAGTGTGGAAGTAGGGAAGGGCAGAGGCAACAATGAAAAAAAGCATGGCACAGTTGAGGGAGGGCAAGACTACTGACAAGAGAAGAAAAAGGCACAAGAACGGCAACAGAGACATAGAAAAGAGGTATTCAAGTGTGGAAAAAGACAGCTAGATATAAAGAGGCCAGTATCTGTGTATGTGTGTGTGTGCATCGAGTAGAATTTCACACTACTCACCTCACACACATTCCCACCTGTCACCAAGGGTAAATATATACACATGAAGGCAGACAAGAGGGAGGCCAACATTTAGACACACATTCAAGCAGAAACGCGGAAACAAATTGTCAATTACTCCAATGACTTTTAGCATAATCCATTAGCACACACACATATTTTCATACGATTTGTGTGATAAACACAAGAAAATGTAAATTTAAACCTACTTACAGTTTACTGAGAGTGTAATCCAGGCAGAACCTTGTTAAAAACATTAACTAATAAAGTTAGACTGACTCCTGTCCTGTCAGATCAAGCCCTGTTTCAAACCCCATAACTAACTGAGAAAATATGTCAGAGGAGTCAGACGGTCAGGGTCAGTGTCATAGGTTAAAGGTCAAAGGAAGCATTTCAGAATAGAGGGATGGAGATGAGGACGATGAAAGGGTGTGGCGACAGGTCGGGCCCAGCTGTTCACAGGAATATTTGTGTGGTGAAAGAATTTTAACGCGTGTAAGTTATACGAATGTGAATGTGTGTCTGTGCAACACATTAAAACAAGTCACAAATTTCATTCCTCAATCAACCTGTCAATCTGTCAATCATGCACATTCCTCGCATATAGCCACACCCCTTCGTTTTTACGACGACATATGTCCACAGAAGCTCGTGTGGCTGCAGATCTCATCTCCTGCAGTTTGGGGTATTCATATAATACATCATGTTCCCATGTCAGAAACAGCGGGACTCCCTCTCTATTGTGCTCCTTCTCCGCCCTCTTTAACCTGTCTGCTTCATTTCATCATTCTTTTGAATGGTGAAATGAAGGACCCACTCTCCCTTCTTAGGGAATCTGCTTCTTTTGTTCGACACAGACTGTTGAAGAGGGGTGTTTGGGTGGCAACAGTGCCCTCATTAAATCGGACGTCAGTCAAATTTTGGGAACCCACAAACAAACTTGGATTCTGGCTTGAGCAATGGTAAGTATTTAAACAATAATTTCCGAATTGGTCGAGAAATACAAGTGAACCGACTTTACAACATGGAATTTACTCAGGAAAAAAGTGAGAGCGCGAGGCATTTTTCTGTCCTGAACACAAACACAAACGACTGGACGAATGAATCTTTAAAGCACCAGTCATGGCAGTAGGATAATATTGCTCAAGAAAATGAAGCGAAATAAGCTCAGTACTGCCACATTTAAGTGCCAATTGCTTTTAACCTGACTAGTTTCATTAAAAAAGTTGGAATAAATACCAGTACCCTGACTATAGTAACACATATAAAAAAAATAATAGGCTAGGTAATAAATAAGTACTAACATAAAAATAGATACTAGGTAGTTGTATGGGCTACATATTAAAACGGTTTGGCACACAAGAGAGGTAGTGCATTTGTTGGCCTGTAGCGCAATCCATGCCCGCGCGTTTAGGATTGATTAGCGCACTCTCTGCGCGCGCCGCCGGCATCATGATAAACACTTACCCAGTGCTTTGAGCAGCTCCTCGAAGTTCTCGGAGCTTTTCATTTTCCAGGTACCAGCAAAATCGGGGATTTTGCGATCCATCGTGCGTTCTTTCGAGCCTTAGAGTGTATCCCACTATTATTCTCTCTGGTGTGTGGCTGAGTGACAGTCCTTGATCCTGACACCCTCCAAAAATACCTGCAACTTTGATTCTGAAAGCAGATCCCACTGATAAAGTTAAACTGATTTTCCTCCTTCCTTTACCCTTCTATTGCTCTCTCTGTCTTACGCGGTTGACAAGAGAAACTGAAGATGTCAATCGGTGCCTTTTTCTTCCAGTCTAAGACTTTCATTCAGTTCTTCCAAACGTTATAGCTTGCGGTGAATAGGTTGAACCTAAAATTTGGGCCAGTTATCACGCTTAATCTGTGAGCGCACACACCCCTTTTTTGAGAAACTCCACCCTCTCTTTGCCCTGTCAAATCAAAGCGCCAATGATACTTCGAGATGATCTTGTCCCGCCCACACCACGCCCCGCGTAAAACATGTGCGCGTTTGAAAACGCCCATTAGAGCTCATTTTAATGTATTTTATTATTTATTTGAACAGTTTTCCTGAACTATTTAAAGGAATGCAACTTTGTACGACTTATTGTACATTAAAATTATTGCTTTAACTTACTTTTTATTCCTATTTTTCTAGCCTTTCTTGCATAGCCTTTACCAGGGGTTTTCAATCTGCCACTGACCCAAAACCTGATCACCCTCAAATAATGCAAGGGTCCCTCATCCTAAGATTGAAAAGGCATCTATATAAATTCATACTGTGAGGGGGAAAAAAAACTAACATTTCCAAGGACTATAGTGCCTAGCTCCCTTGCGGCCCTGGACCCCAGTTTGAAAACCCCTGGCCTATACAGTTGGCAAATACACAAAATATAAGGAGGAATGTAGGACAACGTAATGAATAAAATAAATAAAGCGGGTATTTACTTACATACAAATATGTTATATAAACTACAAAATATAAAAATCTATAATATAAAAATGAATTGGTGTAATTTGGGGACTCATTGACAATGCAATTATTGTGGTGTTGCCCCCCCTTCTCTTTCTCAAGTAGCTAGACCTACTTTATTGGCCTGTTTGTTTTAAACACACACACACACACACACACACACACATATATATATATATATATATATATATATATATATGTATATCAAGTAGGGCTATAGGTTATAGGCCTAGAATAGAATAGAATAGAATAGACTTTCAACAAGACCTAATGTGAACATAGGATGTATTCTAGATGTCTCTCTCTCTCTCTCTGCGGCAGACAAGCTGTGTACAAATAGCTGTTGGACACACAAATGTGAATATGAGCATAACATTTCAGGCCAGTTTGGCAGACTGATTGTTAAAACAGAGCTCTGTCAAGTTCAGTCCATCTTGTCCATTCCCGCGGTTATCTAAATCAACGCACACTCAAAGCTCCTGTAACTGGATCTGCCTCCGTTGTGGTTACCGTCTTCCCCGTTTGGGGGCTGAGGGAGACACGGAGGGTCTTCTGAGGGAGGTGGAAATTCCAGAGATCTTGACGGGAGCAAGAGAAGGCGAGTGAAGGGAATGACGCAGGCACAAAAGGTGACCTGGCAGAGGCCAGGAGGTTGCAGCAGTGTCCCCGAGGGTCTTTAGTCTCCCCCTCACCCCTGCTGCTGAAGCGGAAGAAAAGAGCTAAGCATATGGGGGGTAGGGGCTTGGTAAAAGGTGGAGAGGCGAGGTTTGGGTCTCTAATGAAGACGTGCGCCATGGAGACTGGATGATGAATGTGAGTCGTAGGCTACAAAGAAGTCGTTAACCATTTACTTTTGATGGATGGTCTTCCGAGCCACAGCGAACTGCAGATTTTAGTGCGCGGGTTACCGGGGTGACAGCATGGACCGCTTGCGCTGTGCAGTCACAGTGTTGCCAGGTCCGCTTATTATAAACGAGTTTGAGTTTTTTTTTTTTTTTTTTTTTTGAAAAGTCAACAAAAATGGGCAATTGTGAGTCCGTTGTTGGTGTTATTTACAGAATACAGTAAAGTTTCAAGGGATTGCTGGTGTTTGACAATCTCCCGAAGACCCCATAGGCCCTAGTATTCAAGCCACACTGTGCAATTCCGATCACACGAAAATGCATATCATTAATACGAGACGAGTGTGTAATCTTTTGGAATGTATAAGCCAAAATGAGTTTTGGCGTGCATATGATACGCGTTTTTTTTTTGCGTGCATATGATACGCACTTTATGGCATATTATATGCACAAACCCCACACACCACTAATCCTACCCAAGACTACCGAGCGTTTTAGACGCCATAAAGTGCGTATCATATGCATGTGAAAAACTGCATATCTTATGCATGATTTTCTAAGAGATATCATATTCTACGAGATTACACACGCATAGGCCTACTATTGATACGCATTCTCATGTGATCGTGTTGATTATCAGTCAGTCACCATAGATGTATAAAATTATTATTAATGATAAATACTTTTTTGGTAATATATACATTTATAATTAATAAGGTGTCCATTTGTTATAGTGTCTTACTATGTCTAAAATGTTTTAAGTAGGCTATTTTTGTAAAAGGATAATTATTTTGAATTATTGAAACATATTTCATATAAGTTGTAACAATTTAGCCTAGCCTTATATAACTATATATATATATATATTAAAAAAGTTTTCTATTTTGATCGGTGAAATTTCCTTTTCCATAATTCATAACTAGACCAGACTGCTTGTTTTTTCTTGCGAGATCTGGCAACACAGAATCACTCAATCGCACGCTTCAAAATACTTTCTTACTCACAGCCCCCCACACGCTTCAGTTTTACGATTATTAGTTTTAAATATCCCACACAAAGTTGTTTCTTATTGTAGGACTTTCTTCTCGCAGAGAGGAATGTAGCCCTCTGGGGTCGCGGCCGCTCACTGAATGTGTACAAAGCGCGACGCTTGTATTACAAGCACTTGACAGAGATAGCGCCAGGCGATGCGTCACACATCACACACCTTGACGATTGTGTTCACACAATAGCTTCATGTCCACACATGTTCCTCTGCGTACAACAACAACAGACGATAGTCATTACACTCTCATATCAATGGAGCTATTTGTCTTCTTATCGCCTTTCTAATCTCATGTTTACGGCATCCACTGGTGTCTCTGCTTTGTAAATTACTTGTTAGCTTGTTAGCTGCAGGCCTGTAAGAAGAGTTATCAACGGTATATAAATACCCCAGTAAAGGCACTTAGAGGGTTGTTCCCAACATCATGCATATGTTCAAAGATAAAAAGCATTCCTGCATATAGGAAACACACATTTGACCTGGTGGTTTGGAAACAGGTGAAATGGGAAATTAGCAAAGCATTTCAATTGTTGTTTCCTGGTAAACATTTACAATATCTTGCCTGTCCTGGGTGGGCCCTTGACACCGAACACTCTCTTGCTCCTCTTTTCTATTCTCATCCCCCTTTCCCCCCTCTCCGCCTTACCCGTTTTCATTCCCACCCACTTATCTTTTGTTCTTTTGTGCTTAGGTCATTTTTTATTACTTTGTTCGGGCCTGGTGAAAAGAGGAAAGAATATGTGAGAGAAAGAGATCAAAGCCCAATGGGGAATGACAAAGATGGAGAAAGGGATGAGAGACAAAGAAGACAGAGAGAGAGACTTGAAGGGAATAAGGAGAGGTGCTTGGCAATGAGGGCATAAATATTTCTGTGCACTTTGAAAGAGGAATTATGGTTTCATTTTACATTTCTCTCACTTTCCTTCCCTCTCTTCCTCTCTCTCTTTCTGCTTCTCACTCGTCTTGCCAAGAGCTCAGCAGGGTAAGTGATACTCCACTCCGGGGACTCACATAACCCCAAACACATGCCACCAGCACACTGGTTTACACGCTTACGCCTGGAACACCACACGCAACTGCACCTTTTCCTATCCATGACACCACACTAATATGTTGGTTTCATTATGTTTTAAAAGGCTATGATTTTTAAACGAAGGTGTTCCCAAAACACTAACATGCCCCCAAAACCTCACGCCATCCTGTCAACATTATTTGAAAGCTAAACAGCCTTTCAAGTAGTGAAGACCACTTCAAAAGTCCTCACAAGTTGATTCTCGACTTGTTTGTGAGAACATTTGACTCTCACAAGTGTAGCCAAACCTACACCCACACACCCACGCTCATATGTTTTTGTCCTACTTATTAAAAGTTAATTAAAAATGCTATTCACATATTACTAACACCTTCTACGATAACTGTCTTAAATTTTTGTATTAAAATTAATTTTGTTATTTTTAGAAATAAAGTAAAAAAAATTATTAGGGCGAAACTGTACTTTTATCATATATATATATATATATATATATATATATATATATATATATATATATATATATATATATATATATATATTCAGTTGCATGAAAAAGTATGTGAACCACTTGCAGAATCTGTGAAAATGTGAATAATTTTAACAAAATAAGGGCGATAATACAAAATGCATGTTATTTTTTATTTAGTACTGTCCTGAGTAAGATATTTTACATAAAAGATGTTTACATATAGTCCACCACAAGACAAAAAAATAGCTGAATTTATTAAAATAGACCCATTCAAAAGTTTGGGAACCCTTGATTCTTAATACTGTGTGTGGTTACCTGGATGATCTATGACTGTTTTTGTGATGGTTGTTCATGAGTCCCTTGTTTGTTCTGAGCAGTTAAACTGAGCTCTGTTCTTCAAAAAAATCCTCCAGGTCCTGCAGATTCTTCAGTTTTCAATTATTTTTTGCATATTTGAACCCTTTCCAGCAGTAATTGTATGATTTTGAGATCCATCTTTTCACACTGAAGACAATTGAGGGACTCAAACTCAACTATTAAAAAGGTTCAAACATTCACTGATGCTCCAGAAGGAAACACGATTTTTTTGAAAACTTTTGAACTGGATGAAGATGTCCAAATTTTTCTTATTTTGATGATATATATATATATATATTTTCATTTAGTACTGCCCTTCGGAAGCAACAGAAGATACTTGCATGTTTCCCGGAAGACAAATAAAGTATAATTTAAAAATATAATAATTTTGTAAATATCGTAACAAAGGGCAGCATTTTGGCTAATAATTATTGTGTTGTCATGTGGTTGTTTGTAAGGCACTGTATAGTATTTGCAAGTATTATAGTGCATATACATGTGCATATACATGTGGGACGACTGATACCGGGAAAAAATTCCTTGTATGTTATGCATACTTGGCCAAGCTGATTAAAAGGTGATTTGATTTACCTTGATCTTCAAATTCAAAAAGTTTTCACCCCCCGGCGCTTAACGCATTGTGTTTCCTTCTGGAGCATCATGTTTGAACCTTTTTTAATAGTCGTGTTTGAGTCCCTCAGTTGTCCTCAGTGTGAAACGAAGGATCTCAAAATCATACAGTCACTGCAGGTTCAAATATGCAAAAATAATTGAAAACTGAAGAATCTGCAGGACCTGGAGGATTTTTCTGAAGAACAGAGCTCAGTTTAACTGCTCAGAACAAACAAGGAACTCGTGAACAACCATCACAAAGCAAAAAACAGTAATATACATATTTAATATGAAGTCATCCAACCAATATGCAAAAAATCAATAAACAAACAAACAAACAAACAAATAAACTGATCAAAGTGGGGACCTCTGCAGATCAATAACTCTCTTAAAATTTCTTATATTTTTTATGGCAAGAAAATGTTAGTTCAGGTTGTAAAATGTTTCAAAAACGTATTCTTATGATATTTATGAATTAATTTTTCTTTTCTCTCTTTATGGTGAGCACTCATACGACATCAACATAATTAAAATTGGGAAATTTCTCTTTCCGTCTTGCTCACACAAACACTCACTCGTGCATCTGATGAAGGGCCGATTTATAGTGTGGATGAAGCTAAATTAATTTGGGTGAAGATCATGATCATGCCTGACTATTTACTTTGACTCATTATCTTTTACAGTATATTTATTAATACCAACTGAAACTTAACATGAACCACATGATTTCTTCAGTCAAGCTGTTCCTCTTTCTTTCTCTGTCTATATTCATCATGTTCTTCCCTTTTTTCTCCCCATGTGTTGTTCATTCTCTCTCAGTCCACCCTTTGCTCATTATCAAACTGTTCCACTATCCATCTCCCCCTTTCCTCCTCCTTTATTCTCCCTCTCTTACACACACGCACGCACGCACGCACGCACGCACGCACGCACACACACACACACACACACACACACACACACATATCCTCTCTCTCTAATCATTAAGTCTCTATCCTACTCGTACAGTCAAATCAGTCTCGAACTGGTGAGTCAATAGCCAAACATTCGTCTACCTGTTATTGGCTGGCTTCTTATCTCAAAAATCACTTCCTACTGTCTTCTCTTCTCCATCCTGTTTCCATCTGAATAAAACTCTCAGCTCAAACACACACACACTGATTGTCTTGTAAATGTTCATCTTGGTCACACTTCTGGCAAACCACAGTCACTCCAGCACTAAACTTGACCCGACCTTTGACTTGGTGTCCTATGACACCAATTACCATCAAGCTGTTTCTTCCCCTTAATTGTTCTGAAAAGGGGCATTTCAGAATCCAACATACCAGAGTCAATGTTCTCCAGTTTTGTTTGTTGAAAGTGATCCAAAATGCTGCATAAATGAACTCTTTTACCTCAACAAACCTCAGTCATCTGAGACTGCGGTAAGTGTGTGCGTTAAAACTGGCACTTGAAACGAAAAGGCTCGTTCCTTACCCACCAGGCATCCATGTAAGCCGCTTTCTGTGCCAAAGCATTTGTTTCTTGTTTATTTTTCCCTGTTGGTTTTAGTCTGGAGGTTGAAAGTCAGATTTAAAGGCCATTTTCATATTAGAACAATGCAGAAATAACAAACAGTGCTGTTCAATAACCTACAGTAAATATGGTAAAGAGTCGTTGGATCAAGGACCTAGCAAATGCTAAAACAAATTTGGTCGCTAATGCCAATAAAACAGGCAGTTGACCCGAGTTCAATCACAAGAAAGAAGAACGGAGTGTAGCTGAGGTAACAGAGTTAAATTTAATTATAATGTACGGTAGATCTCTTCCTCTCTTTCTTTCTGTCTCTCTAAGTGGGGGATTTCTGAGACTGATATTTTGTTAAGAGTCCTCGTGCCTTGATTTAGATCCAAAATGCCATATAAATGAACTCTTCCACCCACATCTTGCAGCAGTTTTCAGTCATCTGAAGCTTGAGTATGTAAAAGTTCACCGGTACGGTTAATGATGAACAACAAGACTTATGAGTCAATTCTTTTAATGAATCGTTTCCGTAAAAGTCTGATGATACCGTATAGGTCACTCACAGAATGGCTTTTAAATCAACACTGAATCATGACTCACTTATTGGAACTGATGAATTGAAGTTCATGAGTCAATTCATCATTGCTCTTACATGCTGTGCAACCAAATCTTTAACTGTGTTTGTTAGTTACTTTTATAGCTCACCATAAGCCTTATAGTAATAAGTAGGCGTAATATGACGATAAAATTATAACTATAATTATAGAAAAAGAAAGACATGGGAAGAAAATCAAGAGGCTTTTCCCAGCCTCTCACCTTAGTTTATGTACAAACCTCTTATTTTCTTGCTTTTTTGGCTATAAAAGTTCAAATTAAGTGCAAGCCCGGTTTCCAACACTCCACCCTTTTCTTCCCTACCGCCACCCCTCAGCACACCCCTGCCTTTCACTCTTCACTCATTCTTTCAGTTCATTCTTTCCTCCTTTCTCCTCAAAACCAATTGTTACATTTACTGGCTCTGCCTGGTTTGTGCATGTATTGATTTGCCTAATGTCATAATTGTGTCATGACCTATTGACTGAAGTTAGTGCCAGCTTGCCAGAGCTTAAGGCGTGATTGATGTTCATTGGAGTCTCACAGGGAATTAACAGGGAGTTCTTGAAGACTGGTGCATGGATATAATACATCAAATGTATCTCAGCATATAAAATGTACAGCAACATTGTGTCTAGAGTCTCAATGCTTCTTATATACATTTTTTTATATGGATTATTCAAAACCGTGTAGAACCATAACACATTTAGTTAGACATTTAGTATGAGAAGAGTATATGGACAATGGGATAAAAGAAAGAAATTAATATAGAGCAGAGTCAATGGGAGAAAGAAAAAGGGTGGAAATGTGGTGGAATGCTTGTAAAGAAAGACCAGATTCCTGCACCACATTACAATAACTACACATGGAGAGCCCAGGGAAGTGATTTAATGGGTGGAGAGGTGAAGAAGAGGTTAAAGGTGCTGTATTTTGTCTTGATTTCCCAGAAAAAGTGTTAACACTGTGGCTCTGTGGTGCTATAAAAACATTGCTCTGCATGTTTGAGCATCCCAACCAGCCGAACTGAGGTATACCCGCATGGCTCCTCGGCTCCTGCGGATTATTAGATAGCAAAATGCCCACACTTCAGAATCATATCAGGTTGAACATTTCAGAATCCTAGCAGATGCAGTCAGTCATTGGGGTATTGTTTGCTTGTTTCATGAATACTGCTTAAGTGGACGTCATACACAGATGCATTTTTTGCATGCTATAGCCTAATAGGGAAATATGCATATTTTAAATGTGAGGAATCATTTTTACAATTATGTTTGCTTATGGTAGAGGCACAGAAATAACACAGTGTGGAAAACGAAGTAAAGAAATAGTATTGAGATTAAAATTCATAATAGTCATAAGGAACTTATATAAGTCTCACCCTGTTGCCATCAGTCGAGAAGTCTTAATAATGACCTTGTAAGGAAATTTTATTGAGGGAAAAAAAGGGCGACTGACTGCCAATATGAATGGGGAAAATCTGCCTCGTGCTGTGCGATTAAATTTGAGCACTAGTGTCATCTCGTGGATAAGGTGAGGTAACAAAATCCGTCTTTACAGAGGGAGTTTGCAGATCAGTAGCTACTTTTACAACTTGGCTTAGCAGGCTACAACTCACCTGCCGTGCTATAGCTTGTAAAATATATCCTAGCCTACTCAATTAGCTCAATGATCTGTCCGGAAAATTTTAAATTTTTTCTTAACGTCTTGTTCTGATATATTCTGTTCAATTTGTTCAGTTTGTTGAGTAGGGCCTAATAGCCTACACGGAGCACAAGAGCCCTCTGGCGGTATAGCCTAATAACAACTCGACAGAGTAAATCTGAGTGAGCAGCCAGGAATTACAAATGAACGAAGGTGAAGTGAGGATCAGTGTTAGAAGTACAGTGTGTTACATTTTGTTTCCACAAGCAGGTAGAAAAAGGATTAACAAATGTCAAGTAGGCTTAATTTTTTTTCTTTGTGCAAATTTCCAATGACCCCAATGTGTTACTCCTCCATCACCTCAAATTGACCTGATATTAAAGATTCATGACCCAACTATGGTACTGTCAACAACATACCTCAATGCCACAACTGAGCACGTCTGCATTTTTTTTTTTTCTGTTTTTAATTTTCACCTCTGTCGTCTCAGTTATAGTTTCTGTTCAACCTTTACTTCCTCACACAAAAACCACCTGTTTCACTAAAGCTTAAAAGACAGAAATTATGTAATCGACAACTCTAGGCCAAAAAACAGAAAGACTGCATTGGTTTTTTTTCTCTTCAGAAAAGCGTTTTTTTTTTTATGAATAAAATATGGTAATATTTCGCTACACATTCGTCAGGTAGCTAAACTCACCCTGTGGTAGTCCTTTTGTTGCCTTTACAGCAAAATTCCTGTTTGAGGTATTATTGTGTATAATTTATCATTAAATATAAAATTAAATCCTAGAACAAAACATGAATACCAGTCTAAAAACCCGTAGCAAAAGAATTCCTGAGGGAACCATGGCTCGACATTAATCTCTTCTGGGTTTTGACTAATTTATATTATTGGGCAATATTTACAAACTTTTCGTGAATTTTACTTTTTTTGTGTAAAGTGTCGACCATCATAAATCAAATATATATATATATATATATATATATATATATATATATATATATATATATATATAGAATAAGAATAGCATCAATGTCCATCCGCGCTATATTATTGTTATGCAGTTCAGTCGCAACAGTCGAGTTAAAAGTACTTCGTTTATTATTTTTTACACAAAATTAGCTATTAACAAAATGTTGTAAACATTTTATTAGCCTATAAGAAATTAACAAACAAATAGGATATAAACACAACAAAGAAAGGCATTTTTAAGTCTTTAACATAAGTAGCACTAAAAACACTTGAGTCTTACAAAATGTAAGCCATTACTACCAAAGTAAACAGAAAAGAAAGTAGGTTTATCACGGAAGTTTTAGTCCCCGAGCTCCCCTTAGCCCCGCAGTCCAGCTGGTTATTGCTTGGCGCTCTGTTTTCTGGGTTTCCCTCAAAATGGACCGGTTGACAGGCATCTCCTATCTCTTCACAAGCGAGGATGATGTGTTTGGATTCATTGCGCATGCTTTTGATCCCACACGCGCCATCAGTGGCATCGATCCTCACCGTTACGAAGGAGAATTTCTCTTTACTGATACACAGGTTGCCGGCCATGGTCTTGCCCCCAGCCATAGTACACACATTTTCCACCCGCTGTTTCTCGCTGGCACGGAAAAACGACTGCGTCGGTCTGCCGCACATTTGAATTTTCCTCAGGAAAGTTTCCCAAGCGTTTTGGTCCCACGTTTTTGGCACCCCATCAGGAATATGGCGCTTGAGGAAAACATTATGGGCGTTGTTGTACTTCGCTGGCATACAAGGGTTAGAGTTTCTATCCAGTGAGTGACTTTGAGGCAAAACAAAAGTCAAAAGAACCAAAAAAGCAATCATTTTGAAGACCAGCTGTAAAGAAAGAAAAAAGGCATAAGTTCCTCAGAACTATTAGCCTACGCTTTGCAGCCACAGTGCTCAGGTCGCTTCTCTCACAGTCATCTAAATATAGCATGCTATGTAAACATGTGTGGCATGCACGTGCATGGTTCTCTCCCTAAAAGCGAACTGGACAGATTGGATTTGATGATACTTACCGAAATGTTGAGTTGCAGACGTGTTGGTGTCTACGTTTCCGAAGCCCTCCAGTGGACAGTCTCCTTTTGCTTCCTTCTTTAGCTAAACCAACGAAAAGGTTTTTTCATCTAGTGTGTATTTCTCTCTTTGAGTTTCAATCTCCAAGTGTATGACTAAAATCCTGAATCCTGTAATGACAGGTCAGCTGTTTTAGTTCCCTCAGTTTTGTCAGGCATCTATAGGGTGACTCATGGTCTTTTTTTTGGCAGATTAGCAGTTATTACTCTATTACTCTGCTCCTTCATTTGGATATTAATGCATATTATATAAAGAAAACATTGAATCTATTATTTGATATTACTTTTTTTTTAATAAATTTAATATAATAACTTAAATTCATAATAACAAACTCAAATTTAAATTCATAACTTTGGATGAGTATTTCCTAACTTTGTTTTTGTGAAATCTGTTTAAAAGAAATCCTAAATTGTTCGTGCACCAGCAGTGAAGGAGTAAGATGGCTTCCGACACTAGGTGGTGCTGCTGAGCTGTTACACACTTACTTTCAGAGAACAGAAATTCATTTAATGTAAGCAAAAAAATCCCTTGTTTTGTTAAAAAAGTAACACAGAAAGTTGTTTTTATATGCCATTTATTTATATTTGTCATCAACAATTTCATCAACCAACAGAAAAAGCATATAGTTCTTAGTTCCTCAGGTCATAGTTACATTACAGCCAGGAAAACACTTCCTCCTCATTAATAGACCTGATCTTTGCTTTACTGCAGTCTGGTTTGTTATTATTTGGTTTATCTTTTTTTGCATTTGCCTGGAAATGATCAGGGAGACATTTGTTTTTAAATTTATCACAGGCAAGAATAACATGCTGTTTCTGACATTTGACACTTTTGACTATTTTTTTCTTACTGTCAATATTAACAGTGATGAAGGAAAAAGTCTTCTTGCTGATGCAGAGGTTGTCCTTATACATCTTTCCTCCTGATGAACAAACAGCTGTCACGTTGTTTTTTTCACTGAAGGAGAAGAATGACTGAATCGGCCTGTTCCAGGTGCCAATTTTGTTAATGAACATCTTCCAGTTCTCTTTTTTCAGGTCGGTTGGGATGTCCTCGCGTACGTGCCGTTTAAGAAATGTGTTGTAACCATTCTTGTTCTCTGCTTCAGTGCAGGGCCGAGATGGGTGCAGCATGTCCAGCTCACTCAGACAGGTGTGGAGTACGAGATTCAAGATGATCACGGATGACAGCATTTTTACAATCTGAGAATGTTTGTATAAAATAAAAAATGTGAAGAAAAAAAATTACATATATGATATGTATAAGAAATTACAGATTGCCACTATAACTTCAAAACCAACTTTGATCATTTAACAGTTATACACATTCTCTTAAATGATACATAGCCTACTGATCTATTCATTACATAATTAGGAAGAGTACATTACCATATTTTGTGAAGTTTACCGTCACAGGTGCAGTCAGGTCTTTGCTGATTCACTTCTGTTCACTTAGTACAGCTGGTGGTCTTGCATGAGACAGGGTAACTGATAATGAAGTCAACAGGAAGTGGGACACCACCTTTCTTTTTATTAAGTCTCTTGTCTTCCTTTAACTCTTTCAGTTTAATTCAATTGATATGTTGTGCTTTATATATAATTAATTGCAAAGCAATAGCAGCCAGTCAATACAGTGCAAAGATTATACAACAGGCCTAAGCACAGTATACAAAACTTGCAGTTTCACGATGTAGTACAAGATTACTTCACACACATAAGGTCAGTAAATCATCAGGCTGTTGCTGCATTGAACATTCAGGCCTCACTATCAATTTTTTTATTAATGAAATTGACTGTACTGTGTTCATTCCCATATGTATTGGAAGATGTAACACTGACAAAAATAAAGAACAATAATGAAACCTCTGATATTTACAGAAGATAGTGTTATAACAGAATGTACTAGATTACACAGTGATTATATATATTTGTGGGAAGTATTTTTGTCCACTCAAATGCTGTCAGAACTCCTTTTCTGATGCACTTTCTGTATGTGGTTTATGTAGGTTAGATGGTTCAATGAGGCTATCAGGAAGTGGGCAATTATTATTTTTTTGTCTGTAAAACATCTTGTCTTTCTTTACACTCTTTTTATTTGAGATGTGATCTTGATATTTATACTTGAAAATTATAAATCTGTGTTTGTGCATATCTATACACACATTAAATGAATTGAAGTGATCAATGAGGTTAGGCTATGTGGACCACCACCTAGTGCATTGGTATTCATGGAGTTCATTTCAAACCCTCCAATTTTAATTGAACCAACTCAAACATTTGAAGCCAACATCAAGTCAAGTCAAATCACCTTTATTAATACAGTAGTGCTTTATAAAAAACTGTAGTTAAGAAAGCATCTGATCATAGCAATGTGGATATGTTTGCACAGGCTTTGCAATTCAGCACTCAAGTCATGTCATGTTTATTTATATAGCACTTTATGCAATAGATTGTATAAAGGTGGGTAATGCTATTTCATGCATTATGACTTATTTACATTGTTTAAGAGTTGCTTTCTCATGCTAAACATGGCCAAAGTTTCAAAACACAAATTGGACGTATGACGGAGTATTTCTGTGCCAAATATACTATTTCCGGTTGTGGACATGTTTTGCCAATTTGTTTTTTCAAGTAGGCCCTATGGCCTGTATCACATCATAAATGGTGGAATTCCTTGTATAGGCACTTCTCCCTGATAAGTGTGCACACACACATCACCCAGAGCAAGAGCACGCCCATCAACGCGCTTTGTTCGGGATACGGAAGCGAGATATTTT
The DNA here is from genome assembly GCF_018812025.1 of Megalobrama amblycephala. NCBI lineage: Eukaryota > Metazoa > Chordata > Actinopteri > Cypriniformes > Xenocyprididae > Megalobrama > Megalobrama amblycephala. The sequence continues at coordinate 17,475,105 of NC_063056.1, read as the reverse complement.
TCAACAATAATTGTGTCCCAATTCAGGAGCTGCACCCTTTGAAGGCTGCATCATCGAGCCAGTCTCATTTAAGAAAAATAACCGTTAGATTGCAAAGTAAGAAAGCAATTACAATATTTTACACCTCACAATGAATATCAGTCAATTTTATTATGGTCACTTAAATATGACATCCTTGATGACATATGCAGCCTTCAAATGCGACCTCCGGAGGATGCAGCCTCCGAAATGAAACGCAGCTCCCGGGTGTGCTCTTGGTTGTGAGGGAAAGATTACCTTTTTCAGCTTCCCAAAGAACCCAACATTAAGGGAACAGTGGATGAAGTTTGTTTTTCCAGGGCAGCAACGGAGTTGTGGTCATATGTTTGTTTGTTCCAGGGATTTCGGTGATGAATGCTTTGTAAACAAGCTCCAGTTCGGCGCTGGATTTTCAGATTGCGGGTGGTGAGTAAAGCTGCATCAGATGTCTGTGTTTTGTTGGCAATCGGCGTGCAACATTACTCTATATGTACTCAAGGTTAACATGAGATTGGCAGAAACTGAATGTGATTCCCCCCTTTAACCCTCTGGTGTTGTTCACAATCAAAAGTGACAGAACACCGGAAATGTAACTTCTTTATCTTCAGTAAAATCAATGTTAAATATTTTTTATTTTGTATTTTGAGAGAATTTAATGGTACAAATTAGTATTTATGCAACAATTATGATCTTTTTTCCCATTGAAAAAAAATCTATATTTTTCTTTTCATTTAAAGCAGTATTTCATGTTAAAATAGAGACATTTGGCCCTATTTTAATGATCTAAGTGCATGATCTAAAGCGCACGCCGCAGGTGCACTTAGAGCATGGTCGGCACATCCGGCGCATGGTTTAAAAGGGTTGTCCCTATTCTCTTAATGATTCATCATGGGTGTGTTTTGGGCCTAACCTTCAATAAACCAATCATCTCCCATTCACTTTAAAAGCCAGTTGTGCTTGCGCAATGGTGGATTCACTATTTACATGTCAGAATTTGCAAGCGGAAAACTGAACGCTTCTCTAGCGAGGAAACGGTTAAAGCGAGGTTAAAGTGCACAAGCAGACAATCTACTGTACAAGACAGATTCCACCTAAGCATTTTTATCTTTATGCATACAATAATTGTTGTAATTCTTTTATTTTTTATATCTGGCATGTTTGTGTGCTGCTGCGTGTCCCTGTGTGTAATAAGCAGATCGTTTGTTTGTGGTAAACCTGCATAATAGTCACATATTACTAACACACTCTTTAAATAACAAAACAAATATTGCGCCATTGACTTTAGACCAGGTTTCAGTTGGTCAATGATGCAGTCTATTTCAGTTGCCTCAAAATAGCAACACGCCAACAATGCACCGGAACACACAGACCAGCACGCCCATGGGCGCACAAATGGGCGCAAATGCATTTGGTATTTAAAACAACGTGTCGCAGGACGTGAAAATGATAACTGTGTCTGGCTGAATCTAGCAAAAACACTTGCGTAACACCTGGTGCCGCATTGCGCCGGGTGAATGATAGGGCGGACCCAATGCCTTTAAAATCCAATTTTTAAGGCAGATTAGTGCCAACTGGTGGGAGTAAAAAAAGAAAAACATTTGTAATGCCATGGTGTAACCACTAGATTCCTACATAGCTCTAAAAAAGCTTATAAATTCTCTAGTTGTTTTAGACAAATGCTTATTTTTATTAACCCATTTGTGCCCAAATTTTTCTGAATGGTTTCATGCATATAGTCCTGTTAATAGTGTCCTATGTGAACATGTTCTGCATTTATTTTCCCCAGGTTTTTGTTTTTTATCTTAAAAAACATGTTTGAATGTGCGGCAACTATAGTTGCCGGTGGGCAAATATGTTGTATGCACCCCTCAATGTAAAATTTGAATAGGAGGAGAACATTTATGCATCTAACTCAAAATAACTGCTTTCAACAGATCAATCAAAGTTGAAAATCATTCGAAGTGAACACAAAAAAAGCTGCATCTAACTTATAATCTCTTGAATATGAAAACAAAACAAACAACAAATTTGTTTGTTTTAAAGTGGTGGAACTTAGTACAGAACAAAGCGCAGCCATTAAGTTGTTCCAACAGAGCATTGTAAATTAAAAAGTTAAATTACATTGTTCATTAGAAAGAATGACATCTATATGTGACCCTGGATCACAAACCCAGTCATAAGTTGCATGGATATATTTGTAGCAATAGCAAACAATACATTGTATGGGTCAAAATTATTGATTTTTTTTTCTTTAATACCAAAAATCATTAAACATGATCTTTACTTAATATCGTAATTAAGATATTTTGTAAATTTTCTACTGTAGATATATAAAAAATTCTTTTTGTGAGTGGATATACATTGTTAAGGACTTCATTTGGTCAACTTTAAGGCAATTTTCTCAATATTTCGATTTTTTTTGCACTTTCAGATTCTAGATTTTCAAATAGTTGTATCTCGGCCAAATGTCATATCATAACAAACCATACATCAATGGAAATCTTATATATATATTCAGCTTTCAGATGATGTATAAATCTTAATTTCAAAAAATTGACCATTATTACTGGTTTTGTAGTCCAGGGTCACATACAACAAACAAACAAAAAATAAATAAATTAAAAAATAAATAAGTTAACAAATAAAAATATATAATATATAACAATATAAAATATTATGAAAGCAAAAAGCACTAAACAAGACAAATAACCTTGCTTTATTAACCCATTAAACACAGTATACCCCATTTCCCAATGATATATGTACTTACAAGTCATTTGCCCACCGGCAACTATAGTTGCCGCTTGGACTTTTGACTAAGTATACAAAAAACAATAGATCTCTTGTAAGATTTGTTTTGTTTGGATGATTCTAGAGACCCTCATGATTACGTAGATATGTATATGTCAACAAAAAATTCCTAATATTAACATGAAAATTACTTTTATTTGGGAGGGTTTACCTTCGCTATGCTTCCTGGATGTAGGGGTAGGAAGTTGACAGCCTCATGTCACAGGAAGGAAGTCAATACCTTTTTTTTGTTCTTGAAATCCTTTATTTGGATGTTTTCTTGCATGTCATTGAGAAATAAAACATGGAAAACATCTAGAAAAAAACTTACAAAAGGAAAAGGACAACCATGCACTGCGGCAACTATAGTTGCCGGTGGGCTAAAATGGGTTAAGTTGTGGATTTGGATATATATTTAGACATTCTCAAAGACTACTTTTTGTCAAGTTTTAGATTTTTTTTTTAATGTGTCTTTTTTGCACTCCTGATATTTTAGAGTGTCACCCTTTCATTGCTGCACACATCTTTTCTTCATCATGGCTGATTTGTAGATTGTACACACAAAAATTCTTTGTATTTTCGTATTTGTGCCATTTTCCCATGTTTTCTATGGCAGTCATTTCTGACCGCAAAGAACACAAGTGTGCCTATTTTTTTTTTTTTTTTTTTACAATTTTGCCTTTTCGAATCAAGTTCAGTTTTTTTTTTTTTTTTGTACCATTCCGATGAAGTAGTGATTTTTTTCAGTCTAAAGCCTCATGCTCACCGGGTCAATCTTAGCGCGTGCTTATTTCCAGTGTTTTTCAAGACGTTTTTCGTGTTCATACCCAAGCGACTTTCATGAGTGACATTTGTGCCGAGTGAACGTGCAAATTCACTCCCTGACAGTATATGACGTTTGTGCTTAGTGCAAGTGAATGGTAGTGCAAATAAACATATTTATGAGAAATTCTAAATAATATTTCTTTAATGTAAATAAAACAATAAAAATACAGATATAAAATGGCATATATGGCATATACATGACATGAGGAGATGGTAGTCAGAAACGATAGTACAAAAAAGTAACAGTGACAGTAGTGCAAGTGAGTGGTAGTGCAAATAAACATATTCATGAAATAGTCATTCTGTATAAACTGTATTTCTTGAATATAAAAAAAAAAAATACAGAAATAAAATAGCATATAATACACATCTATTGGTGTGGCCAAGAACTGGCAGAGCACCCATAGTTTGTAGCGGTCTTCTTCTTATCAGTCTGTGCTTGGCAAGACCGTTTTGCGCTTGAGCATCACCAAGTTGTGTTTTACTGTTACTTCAGCAGCTCCAGGCACGTGAACAAAAGCACCAATCTCATTGGTTGGCCAGTTTTTAATGCAGCACGTCAAACCAAAAAAACGAACCCAAGGCAGTTTAAAAAAAAAAAAAAAAAAATGTCACGTTTATCACATTGATGTGCACACTCACGTTGGTACCTTTTGTTTAGTCTCAAGGCGTTAAATGATAGTAATAATCGTTCACGATATTCGTCCCAGTGTGTACAGGCCTTAAAAATTACTGAACAACACCAGAGGGTTAAGAGCATGCAACTTTACAGTATTAAACACTTAATCATGAAAAAAAACAGTGTCAGTGTCTCTTTACATTAGAATTACAACTTCAATTTCTACTATAAAGCAGCCCTCCAGTGTATTCATGTTTTGTAATTGTGGACGTCTGACCTCAACTAGTCTCAGCCTCAGATGTCACGCCTATGGACACTTCTGCCATTCTGAAGGTCTGACAATGCGAGACTAGACCTTGACAGACTGAACAGAACAAATGAACCAGAGAAAATTTCCACAGAGAAGGCGGAGCCTCAGAGCCACACCTACCTATTACGTAATCGCCTCAGACCAATGGTAGTTTTAAGGCCTTTACCAGTCAGAGCTGGCAAAAAAAGCTGTTTTGAACACAAAACGAATTTAGTTCTGGCCAAATTCTGTTCGAAATAACGTCACACCAGTTCTTTCTTTAATTTTGCATTAAGTATTTTGGGGCCTTAAAGGGATAGTTCACCCAAAAATGAAAATTTGATGTTTATCTGCTTACCCCCAGTGCATCCAAGATGTAGGTGACTTTTTTTCTTCAGTCGAACGCAAATTATGATTTTTAACTGCAACCGCTGCCGTCTCTCAGTCAAATAATAGCAGTAGATGGGAACTTCAACTATAACAGTAAATAAAACTTGCTTAGACAAATAAAAATTAAAACCTGCGGCTCGTGACGACACATTAATGTCCTAAGACACGAAACGATCGGTTTGTGCGAGAAACCGAACAGTATTTATATAATTTTTTACCTCTAATACACCACTATGTCCAAGTTCGTTCAGCTTCCGGCTAGTGAGGTCTGATCGCGCTCTGACAACGGAAGTGATGTCTCGCGCTCATTGAAGTATATGGGCGAGACATCACTTCCGTCTTCAGAACGCGTTTTTTGACCTCACTAACAGGAAGCTGAACGAAGTTGGACATAGTGGTGTATTAGAGGTAAAAATTATATAAATAATGTTCGGTTTCTCGCACAAACCGATCGTTTCGTGTCTTAGGACATTAATGTGTCGTCACGAGCCGCAGGTTTTAATTTTTATTTGTCTAAGCAAGTTTTATTTACTGTTATAGTTGAAGTTCCCATCTACTGCTATTATTTGACTGAGAGACGGCAGCGGTTGCAGTTAAAAATCATAATTTGCGTTCGACTGAAGAAAAAAAGTCACCTACATCTTGGATGCACTGGGGGTAAGCAGATAAACATCAAATTTTCATTTTTGGGTGAACTATCCCTTTAACACTAACTCTAACCCTTAACTCTATTGTCATTACAGCGCCCACTATGGTCACAGAATTCGGTGTTTGATTTTGGTTCAGCGTCAGGGTCTGGACATTCATGCTTAATATTTTGTTTTTTGCTGTGAGTTGAGTGTTCGTGCTCTTGTCTGGTCTTGTATGCTTTTGTTGATCACCTGGCTTGTGAGTTTTCATTGGTCAGGGGTGTATTCCAGAAAGCAAGGCCACATATAACCTACTGTCACATATCTGAACTCTCGGTAGATGAACCTAAACCTTGCTTACTTGGTTTGTCAGTTCCAAAAGACCTGTGAAAAGTTTGTTTGGTGTGTTTGAGGTGAGCAATAACCCCCTCTGGCACGTCTACGCCAGAAAACAGCACTTGCAAGTTGAGCTGCGATGACCCGACACAATCTCGCCTCATGTTCACGTTCACGCGAAAGTGACAAAATGCTTTACGGTAATTCAAAAACAATGTATATATTATGACTTTATAAGACAATTTCGAAACTTACCCACCTCCATCGAGGTTTTTTGTACTGTATTTGCAAAACTACTGCGCTGGTGAGCGTTAGTCGTTGTAGTCCAGAGCTGCGCTTGGAGTATTTACGACAGTGTGATTCACTGAAGGAACCTGTAGGGGGAGCTTCGCAAATCTTACTGAGTTCCGCTTTAAAGTGTACAATTTTATGAATCCCCAGTTTAAACTTTGTATTAGATAAAGGATATGTAACACAATCAAATAATGACTGTGGATAATCTAATCTGAGAATACAAAACTAATTTCAAATACTGGAATATGTCAGTTATTAGAGAATTTGTTAGCGGCAGTCTGTAATGTACTGACAGTGACCCATGCACCTGGGCCACACAGACTCTCTCTCTTTTTTTTTTTTTGGAACCAGACACCATGGCATGATGGTGCAGACTCTTTATCAGACTTTATCACCTTAACCTCAAGAATGATGCACAAATTCTCCACTGAGTCAGTGTAACATTATGAGTAACATATGGTCAAAGGTGAGAACAAACGTTTTTTTTTTTTTTGTTAACCATATATGCCGTTTGAGTTGTGAAGTTGGAAAGAATAAATTTCTCACACTCTTAGCTGACATGTTTTTGACATGGTTTATACTTTTTAACAGATATATGTTGTTTTATCATTTTAATCCTTTTTTCAGGAGTATTGATTTTTTGGGGGGATTTGTTATATAATGAAAAGACATTTGCAAGAGTCAAATACAGTATTATATGGATAGTTCACCCAAAAATTATTCCATGATTTACTCAGCCTCAAGCCATCCTAGGTGTATATGACTATCTTCTTTCAGACGAACACAATCAGAGATATATTTAAAAAATATCCTTAGTCCTCCAAGCTTTATAATGGTTGTGAATGAAAACCCAAATAAAAAAAAAAAAAAAAATGCATCCATCCATAAAAAAATGAATCCATACGACACTGAAAGGTTAACAAATGACTTTTTATACGAACTGATGCATTTTTGTCAGAAAAATATAACTTTATTAACGAGTTTGTTTGCCCATATAATCTTTAAGGTATTAGATTAGCTCATTTGGTTTGCGGTCCACTGATGAGGGGCTCGATGAAGCAATTTCACGCCAACAGTGAATAAATATAGTATATGATTACATAGGGCAAGGTACCTGAGATGAAGGTAGAGTTAGGGGAGGTGGAGGGATGCTGGAACAGCTGAGACTGAAGAGAGGTAAGCAGCTGCTTATCTACGCTGGCTGTTGATAGGTAGATTAGATGGGCTCGCTCCTCCCTAAATTACATTTAGGAACTTCACTTAACGAGTTCCTTTGCCCATATAATTCTTAGGTATTAGGTTAGCTAATTTGGCTTGCTGTCCAGTGTCCACTGATGTGGGGCTCTATGAAGCAGCTTCAACTCGAGCTCTGATATACCCCCCAAAAAGTGCAGAATAAATTTGGGACAGCAAGCTGGATTTAGCATGGTTGAAAATGCTTAAGGATTTAAAGTATACAGGATACCGAAATGCTTAATGCTTGATACCCCCCCAAAGGAGTGAAAGATTGAAGCGGTATGAAGAAGAGAGGTGAGAGGTGTCGAGTGGCACTAGAGTTTTCTACGCCGGAACACGAGTAAGCTGTGTTTAATCAGAAGTAGCTTGTAGAAGTTTGACTAGGATGCATCTCGCTGCTGCACTGCTGCGGCAGTGAATTCTAAAATGAATTTGGGACTGGAGGTTTGAGTACGTGGTTGGAGTACGCCCCGCCACAATGTCCGCAACATGGGGGCCCCGGATGATAACAGATGGGGAAGGAGGTTCTCGTCCCTAAAGGGAAACAGGCCACTGATATCCAGAGCGAACCTGCCTGCCACAGAAAAAGGGAGCCTATGGTATATAGATAAAATGCAGAACTACCGTCCTTCCAAGGTTGTTTGGATCAAGGACATGAGGGCCCGCTGCGATCCTTATGGGACATATGATCCTTGGTACCTCCAGTCCGCTTGTTCAGATAGGAGGGCCCACACTGTGATCTGAACGGGAGAGCCTCCATGGTTAAGAACATGAAGAATCACATTGCGATTCAGAAAGGGAGAGCCCCCACGGTGCCTGAATGGAAAGCTCACACTGCGATTCGACCGGGAGAGCCCACACTGCAAGTCGAACAGGAGAGCCTGCACAGTATCTGGACTGGAGAGCCCACACAGAAATTCAAATGGGAGAGCCCACTCCAGGAGTGGTAGCTACCACTAAGAAGGGAGAGCTCTCACTGCATCCAGATGAATACGAGCCCTGCGGGGCTTTGTAAGCGGGGAGGTGCAAATATAGTAGGGAGAAGCGGTCCAGACTCAGAATGATGCTAGTGTTTATGATGTAGATCCGATCAAACATATGTTGTTTCAAAGGCGTGGGATCGACCGATCATTTTAATTTGGTGTTCAGATAGGCCCCTCTGGGCTGCTGTGGTTGCTGCACCTATGTAGAAAGATGGAAAGAAAATTGATGGTTTTGAGACTATTTTGAACCACTGTCTGGAGACAGGGAGGTTTTTATTGTAGATAAAAAGAGGGTTTAGAAGAGGTGATTTGGGATTTCCTTTGGTGAAGAAAAAGGGGCTACAGACTGGTATAGTTAAATGGGGGTTGGCAAATTGAAAATCGAATAATCATGTTTCAATTGATCATATTTGCTTTGTTTGATGTTGAAACATATGGTGTCATGGTTTATTACTTGAAGGTCAGTGAACGTGGGATAGATAGCTGGGTTGAAGTTCGAGTTGGTGGTGAGTTCTGAGACTGAGGAAGCCAAAGAAAGCCAAATTTAACAAGGCATCTGGGGTTTTTGTTTTGTTGGGGGAAAATAAACCTGAGCAAAGAGTATTTGGGCAAGAATGTGGATGGTTAAAGGTTGTCTGGTGTTTGGCTGAGGGGAGTGTTTTTTGTAAACCTTTGATGAGGAGGGATATCTGGGGAATTGAAAAGTCGGGGCTCTGTTGCCTTGAAAAAGCAATGTATGCCGATGAGGTAGACGTTGATTGTTCCTGGCCAAATTGAATTGGTATGATGGAGGTAAGAGATGAAAGAGGATATTGAGAGGAGGGAGTGTTTTGGGATAAACGGCTTGTAATATGGAACTTGTGGATGTGGTATGAAGATGTCTTGAGGGAATGGACCAGAGGGATATGAGTTCTGAATAAGGAGGAACCAGAGTTGGATTGGAGTCTGCTTCCAGAGTTCTAAATTTGAAAAAAGAGATGAAAGTGAAAGTGAAGTGACATGTGGCCAAGTATGGTGACCCATACTCGGAATTTGTGCTCTGCATTTAACCCATCCAAGTGCGCACACACACAGCAGTGAACACACACACACCGTGAACACACGCCTGGGGAGCAGTTGGGGGTACGGTGCTTTGCTCAAGGGTCACACCTCAGTCATGGTATTGAGGGTGGAGAGAGCGCTGGATATTCACTCCCCTCACCGACAATCCCTGCCGGACCTGAGACTCAAACCCATGACCTTTGGGTTACACGTCCGACTCTCTATCCATTAGGCCACGACTGCCCCCAATAAAGCATCTGCGGTTTTATTTTGGTGACCTGGGATATGTTCATCTATGATGATGAATTGTTGACAGGCGGAAATTCATTTAACCATTTGGAACCCCATAGATAGGCTGCTACTACTATGGGATACAGGTCAAACAGGGTGGTTTATGAGAATGATTGCTTGGTCTATGTTGTGGTGGTGGAGAATTCATCTAATTTGGCTAACCCAATTGGGCTTATGCAGAATAATTTGAAAGGTGGACAATCAAAAAGGGCCGATCATAAATCCGGAATCTAATTCTTTTTGATGAGGTCTTCCACTATATCGGGTTCAGCTGTTGCGGATTGTAAGTTATTGCTGTCAAGCTGGAGTCAGGTATACTTTCCAGACTGCAGTCGAAATTTTCTCGTCAGGCCTGAAAGAAAGAACTGGGTGGAAGTTTTTGTCTGGATGGTGTCCATTTCACTAGCTAACAGGGAAATAATGATTGGAGAAGAGAGAGGCTGCACACTCAGCTGCAAAAGCTTGAGGTAGATATAAAAATGGCTGCTCCGAAGGAGGAAGATCAATGTCTGCACTTGAATTAGGGGATGGTTGTGGATTGAGAATGGAGGTTGTTCCATGGTGACTGCATTTGGAGGAGCTGGAAGAGGGACTGCTGTGGCTGAAGAAGCTGAAGATAGTGTTGTAAAAATATTGATGCTGGGCGGAGGGCTCCATTACTGACTGGTGTCCAAGATGGCTGAAGTGAGAGAAAGGGGTTGGTTGGCAAAGGGAGTGTTGAGATCATTTGCGGAGGCAACCTCATGCTAGGATCTGTGCCGAGAAGAATGTTAGAAGAAATTGGGAATTGGAATAGGAATGAGGTAAATTGGAGTAGAAGGATAGAGGGAGGGAGGGTGAGGGACCACTAGCGGAGGCAGCCTCACGCTAGGATCCACTTTCTGAGTCGGTTAGTTCTGGGGTGAGAGAAAAGTAACCATCTGCGAGGGCATCCTGGTGTATGGGCTATCATGAAAAGGATTGAAAAGAACTGGAGAAGCAGAAGGAATTAGTGATGTTACATGTGACACTGAAGCTTCAAAGCACATATCGAGTACACATCGCAATTTCTCATGAAGCTCCGTGCCAGAGCACAAATGTTTTCAGAGGAGCAGGTGATCAATGAAAAACAAGGTCTCAACTTTCCTTCCAGTCACATGAATTCTGTGTGTTTTAGAATGTTTGAACCCAGACCACTACTCTACAGGTTTATGATTTAAAGTCCATTTACTAACATTTTATATAAAAGACTATAGCCTGTATTACATGATTGTATATTCTGCCAGATAAACAGTATAAAAGCATAAAATAATTAGAGCATGATTTACTCAACAATTTTACATCAAACAACTCTGTTAGTATTATTATAATTAGTATTATAATCATTATATTTAATTTATTGCGACACATTAGTATGGAAATTATATGATCAGAAAACTACACATTTAACATTGTCAGGCTTTATTTATGCTTAATTGAATGACTGAGCAGTACATCTATAGTCTTTGGCTGCACTCTCGGGTTTATGATGGCTGCTGTAAATGTTTTACTTGCCACGACATGGCGCTATTTTCGACACTCCTGATGCTTTGAATCTTTTCCCGAAACAATAAGAGAAAAATCTTCCAAGATTCAAGAGGCTTCATTTCACCATCCTTGGAAGGAAGTACAGTACGGGAGACAGGAGTAAGTTTGGATAGTTAGTTTTTGCCTAGGAAGTGGAGTTAACTATGGGAAGACCTGGAGAAGCTGCGGGACTGGTTGTTTTTTTTGCGGCCAAAAAATAATAATCTCTGTGAGATCCGATCTTACGCGAGATGTGACTGTTGGTGTCTCGGGTGAGAGTTCATCGTCTGAAGGGAGACGGTGGAATTTACGGGGTGTCGAAGATGTTCAGTACGGCACTACCGGATCCTGGAACAGCTGAGACTGAAGAGAGGTAAGCAGCTGCTTATATACTCTGGCTGTTGATTGGAAGATTAGATGGGCTTGCTCCTCCCTAAATTACATTTAGGAACTTCACTAAATTCAGATAACTAGCTTCTGACGGACAACCGTACGTATACTGCGCACATTGATTTGGGTGGAAGAGCAACCTTTGACCCCATGCACTGATGAACGCGGAGGCTCAGAGGAGAGAGCAATACAAAACACCAGTCTCGAATTAGAAGACTAAAACAAGAAATTTTAAAGAGAAATGTCGGAGGATTTCGATAAAAGAGAAGAGGAGCTTGAGTCTGTTGCGTAGCCCTATTTGAACTGTGAGAGATGTCTAAGCTTACGATACTCCAACATCCTGCATCATACATTGCGTCAGAGGATTACTCATTTGGCGCAAGTCGACTTGTGCATTCTGCATATGGTTGTCCGCCTGAAGCTAGTTATTTGTGTCACGAATACGGCTACTGTGGCTCTTCATCCTGGCCGCTGGAGGGAGCCGTCACCGGAATATTGACTCATTCCATTCTGGACTACATTTCCCATAGGCCCTCATTCCTGCACGTCATTCCACACACACCATAAAACACTCACACACGCATCCATGCACCGCGAAGTCTTGATTTGCTTTGGTGATCATTTCTGAGCGTTTTCATTATTGGACTGTTTCCCTGTTACCGATTGGACTGTTTATACTCTGTGAACCTTTGCTGCCGACCCTGATCTTTGCCCGTTTCCTGGACTCTGTTTGCTTGCCGCCTGCCACGACCCCTGCCTGTTACATGACCTTGATACATTGCCGACTGTCTCGACTCAAGCCTGTCCCTGTTTACGACTTTGCTCTACGCCTGTTTGTACTGTATTGTCTGCTTTTAATAAACACGCTGCAAATGGATCCTCACGCTGTTGACCCATCATTACAATTTGAATTTATAAAGTTTTAAATATGGATATTTTTCTTCCAAAAATGCATCCCTTCGCTTCAAAAGGCCTTTATTAACCCACTGGAGTCGTATGGATTCTTTTTTTTTTTAATGGATGGAAGGATGCATTTTTATTTTGTTTTAAAATTTGGGTTCCCATTCACAATCATTATAAACCTTGAAGGACTAAGAATATTTTTAAATATATCTCAGATTGTGTTCTTCTAAAAGAAGATAGTAGGCCTAATATACACCTAGGATGGATTGAGGGTGAGTATATCATGGGATAATGTTCATTTTTTTGTGAACTATCCCTTTTTTTTAAATCCTATTTGATGTTTCTAGTCAGTCGGACATACTTGTAATGATACTAATATTGTTTACTGTAGGCATGTAAAATGAATAGGTTTATACTCTCTGTTGCCTTGTATACAAGTGTTCTGTGTTTTACAGGTGTATTGATGGACTGACCTCACTGCTTAATCTTGTAAGCTATAATTGGACATTTATGTCCTAAACCAGAAGGTGACCCTTTGGTCTTTGGACCCTTGGTGAACGCTTTGGTCTCTCTTGGAGTTTTTGAGACATACTGTAAAAGGTCACCACCTTTGCTCAGTGTAGAAGTGGTTTCATCTCACACACACACACGCTCAACTAAAACTGGAAAATTCATTCGACAATATCACATTAGTATGTAACTTAAATAAAACAGTTGGACATGTCTTACTGATATCTTACTGGGTCGACCACCACATCTTGTAGGTAATGCATAATTAACAGCCATTTATTCCAATACCCTTGCACTTGCGCTTCTTGCAGCTTTTTTGAAGAAAAATTAACTTTTAAAAAAAATTTAATTTTTCTTGAAAAGAAAAATCACCAAACAATTTTTCTCAGAGATCTCTGTAGAGAGAAGCAGACCACAGGAGATCTCAATGCTTGTTCATCTGTACAAAGGTCTAGAATTCAAAGAAGACAGACCACATGCAGTCAGACTGTGGCTAGATGCTTGCAGCACACATGCACTTAAGGTTTTGCTATATTTTTTTTACCAACAAAATGATAATTTTATTACATCTATATTTCATATTTACATTAAATTTATCATTCAAAATTCTCTAAAAAATGTTAGTGACAGTCATGATTTTCCGTGCTATTCTAGTCTAGAATTCAGTCACACATTGCAAACGAAGCCTTAGTTCAAGCACTCCTACATGCCTTCACCCAACTGAAAAAAAAAAAAAAAAAAAAAACTCTTAACGCTTGAATGCCTCTGGAAATATAGGTGTATCTGAAACTTTTTGGGGGCTTTTTAACTATTAGTCAAATTTAGTGACATTGATGATATTATTTGAAATCGAATTGTTTTATTATATTATTGTCACTCTGTAAAGTTCCCCATGTAGTATCTTTTATTATATTTTCATTTAATATAATTTTATCATCATTTATCACTTATTTATATTTTTTAACATATTTTATGTCTCTTCTAACTGCAAACCTAAATCTATGGAGTCAAATTAATGCCTTAAAGTTTTGCACAAAAATAAAGTTTTGCAAAACAAAAAAAATAATTGAGCAATAAAAAAATGTTTTGCAAACAAAAATAAAGAATTGCAAAGGAAAAATAAAGTATTGAGCGGAAAAAAAATAAGTTTTGCAAACAAAAATAATAAATTGCAAAATAAAATAACGTAGTGCAAAAATAAAAATATAATCAATTACAAAAATCAATGACAGCTGTAATCCTATTTTATCTTTGCCACATATTTTTCATGCTCAAACCTACTAAATCATTTGCAACGCTCATTTTATTCTGCGTTTCAGTCAAGCGTGCGCTCACGATACTGGTTTTTTTTTTTTGCGCTGCACTTTTCTGTGCGGTTCTCTTTATGGCACTGGTTTAACGTGGGGGTGGAGTCAAGAAACAGGGGCACGCCTCCGCGAAATGCATTGGAGGGGAACGTAATCGACGACAGATGAAATAATTCTTTGACATGGTTAAAAATAATGAATGGTTTGTTTTTGTTGGTTTGTTTAGCATATGTTGTCGCCGATTACGACCCCCTCCAATGCATTTATTATAGTAGGCTAATATGACCCGTTGCGCTCTGTCTCACTGCCTGTATCCACTTTTGTGTCCTTCGTTTTTTGGGGTCGACAGCTTATAAAAACATATTTCTTGGTTTTTTAGCTTGTTAGCTGTACACCTTGTCACACAACACCTTTTAGGCATTGTTCTGTTTTTTGTAATGAGTCAGAAAAGACAAGGCAGCCTGGAGACGGTTGGATTGTTTTTCCCCCGGTGGGCGTGGTTTTCAGATTATAATAAATGCGCTCTGTCTCTATGCTTGCCTGCGTCTCAATGTGCATACTATCCATCCTAAATAGTATGTGACACTAGTAATATTCAATACTATTTAGGGCGGATAGGGTGGATAGTATGCACATTGAGATGCAGGGCTTGATCTGTTCTGTTCCGATCTGCGCCTCCTGCCGATGACGTTTTCGCGGGCGTGCCCCCGTTTCTTGACTCCACCCCCACGTCAAACC
This sequence comes from Megalobrama amblycephala, assembly GCF_018812025.1. Lineage (NCBI taxonomy): Eukaryota > Metazoa > Chordata > Actinopteri > Cypriniformes > Xenocyprididae > Megalobrama > Megalobrama amblycephala. Next base: position 17,459,971 of record NC_063056.1, on the reverse strand, counting down.
AGTGCCTTAAAGAGAACCGCACAGAAAAGTGCAGCGCAAAAGAAAACCAGTATCGTGAGCGCACGTTTGACTGAAACGCAGAATAAAATGAGCGTTGCAAATGATTTAGTAGGTTTGAGCATGAAAAATATGTGGCAAAGATAAAATAGGATTACAGCTGTCATTGATTTTTGTAATTGATTATATTTTTATTTTTGCACTACGTTATTTTATTTTGCAATTTATTATTTTTGTTTGCAAAACTTATTTTTTTGCTCAATACTTTATTTTTCCTTTGCAATTCTTTATTTTTGTTTGCAAAACATTTTTTTATTGCTCAATTATTTTTTTTTATTTTGCAAAACTTTATTTTTGTGCAAAACTTTAAGGCATTAATTTGACTCCATACAAATCTAACTCAAGATTTTTTTTACTACAAAAAAAAAAAAAAATTAAAAAAAGTGAAAAACCTAAAAAAAGGAAACAATATGGAGTCAAATTAATGCCTTAAAGTTTTGCACAAAAATAAAGTTTTGCAAAACACAAAAAAGAATTGAGCAATAAAAAAATGTTTTGCAAACAAAAATAAAGAATAGCAAAGGAAAAATAAAGTATTGAGCGGAAAAAAATAAGTTTTGCAAACAAAAATAATAAATTGCAAAATAAAATAAAGTAGTGCAAAAATAAAAATATAATCAATTACAAAAATCAATGACAGCTGTAATCCTATTTTATCTTTGCCACATATTTTTCATGCTCAAAACTACTAAATCATTTGCAACGCTCATTTTATTCTGCGTTTCAGTCAAGCGTGCGCTCACGATACCGGTTTTCTTTTGCGCTGCAAGTTTCTGCGCGGTTCTCTTTATGGCACTGCTTTGACGTGGGGGTGGGTCAAGAAACGGGGGCACGCCCCCGCGAAACACGTCATCGGCAGGAGACGCAGATCGGAACAGAACAGATCAAGCATAGAGACAGAGCGCATTTATTATAATCTGAAATCCACCGGGGAAAAACAATCCAACCGTCTCCAGGCTGCCTTCTTGTCTTTTCTGACTCATTACAAAAACAGAACAATGCCTAAAAGCTGCTGTGTGACAAGGTGTACAGCTAACAAGCTAAAAAACCCAGAAATAAGTTTTTATAAGCTGTCGACCCCAAAAAACGAATGTTTAAGGACACAAAAGTGGATACAGGCAGTGAGACAGAGAGCAACGGGTCATATTACTATAAGAAATGCATTGGAGGGGGTCGTAATCGGCGACAACATATGCTAAACAAACCAACAAAAACAAACCATTCATTATTTTTAACCATGTCAAAGAATTATTTCACCTGTCGCCGATACGCTTCCCTCCAATGCATTTCGCGGGGGCGTGCCCCCGTTTCTTGACTCCACCCCCACGTCAAACCAGTGCCATAAAGAGATCCGCACAGAAAAGTGCAGCGCAAAAGAAAACCGGTATTGTGAGCGCACGCTTGACTGAAACGCAGAATAAAATGAGCGTTGCAAATGATTTAGTAGGTTTGAGCATGAAAAATATGTGGCAAAGATAAAATAGGATTACAGCTGTCATTGATTTTTGTGATTGATTATATTTTTATTTTTGCACTACTTTATTTTATTTTGCAATTTATTATTTTTGTTTGCAAAACTTATTTTTTTTTGCTATTTTATTTTTTTTGCAATTCTTTATTTTTGCTTGCAAAACATTTTTTTATTGCTCAGTTCTTTTTTGTGTTTTGCAAAACTTTATTTTTGTGCAAAACTTTAAGGCATTAATTTGACTCCATAAAACAATATATACTTTGTCATCTGTTTTTTTAATTATTTATTTATTCGGAATGTGAAATTGTAATTATACATAATTATGTTTCAGATTTATGTTAAATATGTTTAATATGATCATGCACTTCTTTTGAGAAAGAAAGCCACAAGGTGTAATTTTATGTGAATTTTAAAGTGTGAGTTTAAAAGTCACACTTTAGCCACACTTTATGCCACTTCCTTCTGGACTTACAAGCATCATTATTTCCAGACAGCTCACTTACCTATATAAACCTGAACTGAGTCAAAGCACTGACAAACATCTGACTAGACACAATATGGTGATGTATTGTTTCTAATTCTCTTATTTCTGTTGTCTTGAATGTTTTTTTTTTCTCTGTTGTTGATTTGTAATCTAGAAATAATTAATTAACCAATTTTGATTGTACTGCATTTGAAATATGTACAGTTTAACTTTTTTAATGCTGACAAAATTGGTATCAATCTGCATTATGAAATAACATTTTTGCATTTGCACAAAACTTCCTCAGATTGTAAAAATGCTGTCATTCTTGGTCATCTTGACTGTCGCACTCCACACTTGTCTGAGTGAGCTGGACATGGTGCACCCATCTCAGCCCTGCACTAAAGCGAAGGACAAGAATGCGTATGATACTTTCCTTCACCGTCACCTTCGCAAGGACATCCCAACTGATCCACGCAATCTAAGAGAATGGCAGAAGTTCATTACCAAAATCAAGACCTGGGACAGGCCTATTCAATCATTCTTTCCCATCAGTGAAGCAAGAATGGTGATGGCTGTGTGTTCATCAGGAGGAAAGAAGATGGATCAGGGAAACCTCTGCATCAGCAAGAAGCCTCTCAAGTTCTTCACTGCTTACATCAACAATAAGAAGCAGGTCAAGAAAGTCAAAGTTCAGGAACAATATGCTATTCTTGGCTGTGATAAAATTGAAAATAAATGCAGACCTGTTCATTTTGAGGCAAACACAAATGATGCTACACCAGATAATAACAAACCAGACTGCAGTAAAGCAATGGCAAATGCAAGCTTTATTCCTTTTGAAGAGCTGTTTGAAATCTAGACACATGACCTGCAGTAAAAATGTATGGATGTTACTTTGTGGCTTTGCTGCTTTAATTGTTATCTAACCAATGTTGAAACTGCAGTAATAGGAGGATGTCTGCTCATATTCATAATGAATGCACATTGTGAACACACAAACATTTTCTATATGCTTTTGCCTCATTAATTCAATCATGTATTACTAAATAAAGATTGCAATAAAAAAATGTGTCCATGTTTAAAATCTTTCTCACATAATATTAACTTTTTGATAAATTACATTATTTAAATTATGTAGGTTATATTATATGTTAGGTTGTATTTCTGACCCGTCTCTCTTGTATTTATTGTATAGTTTTTACTGAAGAATGGTAATCATCTTCATGATGGAGTTAATTGCACAACAACATTTATTCATATATTAACAAAATTCTTCACAGAATTCTGTGGTCAAAGGTGAGAATGACAGTTTGCAATAGACAGCAGTTTCTATATGAAGTGTCTAGAAGGGGAAATTTTTTTCAATTCCCATGAACTTTGGCACGCAAATGTATCGGATGCTTTCACAACACCAGCCTGAAAATAATAATACTAATACTAATAATAAATTAAGGGTTGTAGTTCTGTTACAGAAGATGTGGTTAAAGACTATATAAAACAGATTTACTTGCCACCATTTACTAAGCATATGTCACTTTGTATTACTATGTTTCTATTCATGTGGTAAGGTGTATTGGGTCTGTGTTGAAGGGGTGGATTCTGGAATCCACTGCCAATCAATATATATCTTTTAAGTTATTAATCAACATTTATCTTTCTGTTAAATTATTTGAATGGCTTCTTCAACGTATGTTAAAGCATTTATTTTCCTTTTCAAACACAAGAAAATAATTTTTAATATTGTCTGTACCTCTCACTGAGAGAAAAGTACAGGTGCTGGTCATATAATTAGAATATCGTGAAAAAGTTCATTTTTTTATTGTAAATTATTTTTAAAAATTAAACTTTCATATATTCCAGATTCCCTACATGTAAAGTAAAACATTTCAAAAGTTTTTTTATTTTTTTTATTTTGATGATTAGAGCGTACAGCTAATGAAAGTCCAAAATCCAGTATCTCAAAATATTAGAATATTTCCTAAGATCAATCAAAAAATGGATTTTCAAAACAGAAAAGTTCAAGTTCTTTAAAGTATGTTCATTTGTACACTCAATACTTGGTCGGCAGCACATAATACAGCAAATGACTTGCTCCTAGCACAAATTACAGCATCAGTGAAGTGTGGCATGGAAGTGATCAGCCTGTGGCACTGCTGAGGCACTATTGAGCCTTCAGATCATCTGTATATTGTTGGATCGACTGTTTCTCATCTTTCTCTTGAAAATATCCAATAGATTCAGGGGCCAGGCATGTTGGCTGGCCAATAAAACACAGTAATTTCATGGTCAGCAAACCACGTGGAACTGGTTTTTGCACTGTGGGCAGGTGCTAAAGTCCTGCTGGAAAAGGAAATCAGCATCTCCATAAAGCTTGTCAGCAGATGGAAGCATAAAGTGCTCCAAAATCTCCTGGAAGATGGCTGCATTGACTTTGCACTTGATAAAACACAATGGACCAACACCAGCAGACGTCACGGCCCCCCAAATCATTACTGACTTCAGAAACTTCACACTAGACTTCAAGCAGCTTGGATTCTGTGCCTCTCCAGTCTTCCTTCAGACTCTGGGACCATGATTTCAACATGAAATGCAAAATTTACTTTTATCTGAAAAGAGTTCACTGTCCAGTTCTTTTTCTCCTTAGCCCAGGTAAGATGCTTCTGACGTTGTTTCTGTTTCAGAAGTGGTTTGGTAGTCCTTTTCCTGGAGATGTCTGAGTGTGGTGACTCTTGATGTGCTGACTCCGGCTTCATTTGACTCATTGTGAAGCTCTCCCAAGTGTTTGAATCGGCTTTACTTGACAGTATTCTCAAGCTTGTGGTCATCCCTGTTGCTTGTGCACCTTTGCCTACCCAATTTCTTCCTTCTAGTCAACTTTGCATTTAATATGCTTTGATACATCACTCTGTAAACAGCCACCACATTCAGTAATGACCATCTGTGACTTACTCTCTTTGTGGAGGGTGTCAATGATTGTCTTCTGGACCACTGCCAAGTCAGCAGTCTTCCCCATTAGTGTGGTTTCATAGAACAAGAGATACCCGGAATTTATACTGTAGAGATGGTCATTTAATGAAACTCAAATGTAAATATTCTAATATTTTGAGATACTGGATTTTGGACTTTCATTAGCTGTACGCTCTAATCAACAAATTAAAAAAAAAAAAAAAAAAAAACTTTTGAAATGTTTTACTTTACATGTAGGGAATCTAGTATAAATGAAAGTTTCATTTTTTAAAATAATTTACAATAAAAAAATGAACTTTTTCACGATATTCTAATTATATGACCAGCACCTGTACATGTTATCAGTATGTTTTGGGAAAGTTTCCTGCTCAGAGCAGAGCTCAGATCAACTTCAGCCTTGAAGAAGCTGTGAAATGTGTGTATCTGTGTATGTGCGCTAAGTGTTCTGTGCAGGTCTTTTGTACTGGTGGAGAACTGACACTCTGCTTGAGACCAGCAGACACAATGTCATGACCCCAAAAGGACATCCAGTACCTAAATCCAGGGTCCCCTCGTCAGCATCATGACGAATGGAGATATGCTTCTGACTATCGGTCTATGTGTGGAAGATTACCAAATCTGTCTATTTTTCTTTGCCAATCAGAATCATTAAGTGAAGTTCACAATGTAATTTCGGCAGGAATGAACCCATCTAATCTTTCAATTAGTGAAATTCAAACATAATATCAAGAGGAGGGATCCCTAATCTTTCAATTATGACCAGAGCATATAAGCAGCTACTCACCTACTCACCCTGCTCTGGCATCAGTTGTTTCGATATCCCTCCACCTCCCCAACTCCACCTCATAATTTAATCATCTCATCCATCGTACTCCTCTTCCAGGCACTAGTGGGGGTATATCCAAGCTTGAGTTGAAGCTGCTTCTTCGACCCCCTCCACAGCGGACAGCAAGCCAAATACGCTTAACCTTATTAGCTTAAAGATTTTATGAGGAAACAAGCTTGTGAAACCTGAAGTAATGATGTAGTTAGTTGACTCTGTTAGAGTATAACTGTTGTGGAAATGTGAATGTACGCAGAGCGGCCTACAAATTCCTTGTGAGACTTGAAACTGCAAACTATTCTTCAGTAAAATTCTCTTCAATTTATTTATTTATTTATTTATTTTAACTCTGACTCCAGGTCTTTATTCATCATATGTGGTCGTTTGGGTCTTTAACTGTAAAATTCTCCTACAGTGTATAACCTAAAATAAAAATTTAAATAAGATAAAAGATAAAGATAAAACAGAATATAAAAGAATGTTTCTTTCACTTTTTATGTAATCATAACATTTATTATGTCTAGTCTTACAAAGTTGCCAATCGCTTCATTGCAGTCTGTTTATATAGGCCCATATCTGGCTTAGCCCCAATTCTATTAGTCTCAACATGAAGAGCCAGACACTGCTTGTCAATTTTATCACATCCAAGAACAACATGCTGTTCCTGATGTTTGACCCTTTTGATTTTGAACACTCGTTTTGCCTTTGCGGCACAGGCACCCCATCAAAAAAGTGTGCCCCTATTTTGATACTTTTTAAAATACTATTCTGGATATAAATTCATATAAATTGTCTTTACCTGTAGAATTGAGTCATTTACAAGCTACACACGCACAAAAAAAAAAAAAAAAAACTACATCGATGACAAACTATAGGAGACATTTGCAAGTTTTGTTTCCTACAATGTAAATATCCACCCCATCCTGCGCTCTTTTTGTTTGCTATCTTATAAAAATTGCTATTAATACTTCAGTGTAAGAAACCACTGTCCTAATGAATCAAACAGAGCCGCAAACAGTTTCAGACCTTATTGCAAACCCATTTGACAGATTGGACGAGAGTGATTCCTTTGCGAATCTGGCATCACTATTTGATATAGACACTGGAGCACACTCTGTACCATGCTCAGGGACTAGAGCCATCACTGGGGTCAGAGGCGGATTCTTGGTCTGGGGGGAAATTAGAATTAGGGTCTCTCACAGGAATGAGTGGGCTCTGATGCAGATTCACGGGTAAGAGCGGGCTCCAGTGTAGACTCTGGTCTACACTGACTAAGTGAGTCTTTTATATAACAGTTCAGAGAGATGATAGAATGGTAACCAGATTTACTGTTTTGCAGGTGGAGTGGAGATTGTGGACATGGAGAACCAGGGATGAGCAAGCAAGGTAAGTAGCATACAAATAGGGAATGCACATGAGGAGGAGAATGGAGACACATGGAGAACAGGAACTTGGCATAATCATAGGGGATTTGTTGCTAGAACACATAAACAGTCCTTCTCTAAACAAGACCAGACAATGACTGAGCTCGAGGTGTGTGCTTTTATGGTGTGGAGCTGATGAGGGTGATTGCTGGCAGGTGCAGGTGATTGTGGAGTGTGTGCAGGTGGAAGTCAGGGAGGATGATGGGAAATGTAGTGCAGAGGTGACAGGTGAATTGTGACAGCTGAAATATTATCGAAGGAAATGATTCTCAAGTCAGTATATGGTAATCTCCATTGACTCCAATCTCCAATCTCCATTGCAAGGATTATTTTGATGCAAGTAATATTTTACTGGGGCAAGGCAGTGTTTCACTGTGGCTCGTGCCCCAGTAAAAAGGGTCTAGTGATGCTTGCTGATGCAGAGGTTGCCCTGATGTATCTTTCCTCCTTTTCATTGAAGTGAAGGAAAGACTGTATTGTCCTGATCTAGGTCTTGTTTTTGTTAATAATCCTCATCTAATTATTCTTTTCCAGATCAGTTGGTGTGTCTTGACATAGGTGTCGGTAAAGAAAAATGCTTCTAACTATGCTTCTAACCACAGGACGAGAGCTGTAGTTTCAACCACACAACTTCGTGATGCAATGGAACTGAAAAAAACTGAATTGTTGAACTATGTAGGTAACAATGGAACTTGTGTCCATAGTTGCTAATGATGTTGTAGTGAACAACATATTCTAGGGCATTGAGTGGGCTAATTCAAACAAATGTCTAACACCATCAGATAAGGCTGCTAGGACAACTGACTCATAGGGTGTGTTCACACTTGTAGTTTGGTTCTCTTGGTTCTTTTGGTCTGGAATTTAGTCTTGATTTTCTTAGTGTTCACACTGATAATTTTAACACTTAACCTAAAGATAAAAAACAAACAAAAAAGGCTTCACTGAACATCCAAAACAATGCTGTGTGCTGGGCTAAATGTGCTCATTGTGTGTTCATGATGGTATTTTTACCTGCTGAGAACTCATAAAGAGCTCGTAAAATGAGTAAAGGAGTCGAAACAGCGGCAGGAACTTCTCTGTCACAAACAAACAAAGATCTGCGGCAAGAAGACACTGTTCTTACACCTGTACCGAACTGTAATGTAAAGTATACTTGAGCATTCTGTCCTTTTTAGGGTCACATCTTGTGACATCACATCTAGTGATGGGAAGTTCGGATGATTTTACTGACTCTGACTTTTGAGTCTCGTTCAACAAAATGAATGAATCTTTTTTCGAGTCATTTCGTTCATTTTAGCAAAATGTAATTAAAATGTTACGTGTTACTTCCCCAACACATCTACTACTTATGCAAACGTTGATCCCACTACAAACAATACAAAACTACAATGCTATAAGATTCAGAAATGATTAATTCATTACCTGGGTCTTCAGTTTATGACAAGCTGATTAAGCTCACCTCACCTCTTGTCTGACAAGTCTTCGGGTTTAAGTCATTCCTTAATGACGTGACAGGCAGTCCCATGCTAAACCAATGCATTCTGAGCCGGAAAGAGAACTGATTAGTTCATTTCATGAGTCTTTCGGGTTTTTGAAGTCGTTCCTTAAACACGTGTGACAGACCCATATGCTATTTCTGACATTTCTGTCACTGTTTTTGTTACTGTTTCTTGAGGATCTGTGTTATTATAAATAAATAAAGCCCTGTTATAAATAAAATATTGATTAATTTATCTTTTTGACTGTCTATCTGTAAATAAACACTAGGCTATATAATAATATAATAATCCAAGCCTACAATACAAAGTATTTATAGCCTAGTTTGTTCATTTTTACTCCAATTTTGAGTTTGCTGTTATAATAATTGCTTTTCCTAGGCAGACTTGACATATTGGTCTAATATATGTATAAGAAGATTGCTCAAAAAGGACATAATGACATAAATTAAAAGCAAATAACATTTTGAATTTGAATTATTAATGTTAGTTTAAAACATCAAGGTTATGATAACTTCAGCTTTAACAGTTGTAACACAAACTCAAACAAAACTGGAGAGTTAACGTTATTTACTAATAAATATAATGTGCTTGGGTCACACAGCATAGCGTATGGGTCTGTCACATGATTAAGGAAGGACTCAAAAAACCGAAAGACTCATAAAAAGAACTAATCAATTCTCTTTCCGGCTCAGAATGCATTGGTTTAGTGTATGGGTCTGTCACGTGATTAAGGAACGACTCAAAACCCAAAAGACTCATGAAATGAACTAATCAATTGAATCATCAGGTGAACTACTACTAGCAGTACAGAACCTGTAGAATATTGCACATGCGCGCCTGAACGAATCACCCCCCGAGACGACTCGTTCTTCCCGAGTCACATTAAAGATTCGTTCAAAATGAACGAATCGTTCAAGAACGACACATCACTAATCACATCCTGTTTTTGGTTAGTTTAGATGTCTTTGGTCCATGTTGCATTTATATTTTAGTCAAACTGCACAAAAGTCATTTGAAAACGGGCCGAGACCCACCTTTTCAGGGGTCTCGGTACGCTTGTTTGGTGCGCACTAACAGAGCAATCAAACCTGAGTTCGTTTTAATTGAACCAAACCTGCCTAAGTGTGAATACACCCTTAGAGGTCAAGAAGAAGACCCCAAATACCAAGCCCAGGAAGGACAGGACTTTTCACTGGTTTACATGGGCTTTCTGCCCTTCACCCATCTTAATAATAATTAGGGTTTTGGCTGAGACCACCATAAAAATTCCTTAGGACCATTTGGCTAAAACAAAGAAAGACCACAAGGAACCATCCAGATTCATTCATAACTAAACTTTAAAATCAATGCAATGCAGGGTATAAATGGGCCTTATGGTGTGTAGGAACTAGGCAGTGCTGCTGAGTGGTTACACACTCCCCTTAAAGGTGCAGTAGGCAATTTCTGAGAATGATTATTGATATTTGAATTCAACCCAAACAATCACACCCCTCCCTTCATTGCTCCACCATTTTTCTCTTTTGTAATGTCTCTCAGCCATCTCTCTTTCAACTGTCAAATCAACTTCTTGCTCACTCCCTCTCCTCCCCCATCTTGAGTCGACACGCCCCTACTGCTGATTGGCTACAAGTGTGTTGCGGTGTTCAGTCCAATCCACTTTCAGGAGCGTTTTTCAGAAATCGCTTTCTGCACCTTTATTACTAACTTTATACTGGATGTCCTGTGAAACCAATTGTATGTGTTCTGAACAAGAAAGACCATTCCAAATCAAAATTGAGAATGTAGTTTTTATATTGGATATTTATTTATATTTTTCATCAACAATTGCATCAATAGTTCTACAGAAAAGGAATATAGAGATGCTGAAAAAAAAACTTCTACAGGTCATTTTTCTGCAGTTACATTAGAGCCAGGGAAACACTTCATCATAAACAGATGTTGTATTTATCTTAGGCTTTGATTTACTGCAGTCTCGTCTGTTGTTATTTGGTTTAATATTTTCCGTATTTTCATCAAAATGAACAGGTAAACATCTGTTGTCAATTTGATCACAGGCAAGAATTACATGTTGTTTCTGAAACTGGACTCTTTTGACTATTTTCTTTATACTGTTGATCTCAACAGTGAAAAAAGAAAAAGATTTCTTGCTGATGCAGAGGTTGCCCTTATACATCTTTCCTCCTGATGAACAAACAGCTATGACACTCTTTGATTCAGAAAAGCGGAAAAAAGACTGTTTCTTCCTCTTCCAGCTGTCGAGTTTTGTAATGAACTTCTGCCATTTCTTTTTGTCCAGATCAGTTGGGATGCCCTTACGTAGGTGACGGCTAAGAAATGTGTTGTAACCGTTGTTGTTCTCCGCTTCAGTGCAGGGCTGAGATGGATGCAGCATGTCCAGATCACTCAGACAGGTGTGAAGTATGAGATTGAAGATGACCATAAATGACAGCATTTTTAGGATCTGAGGAAGTTGTGTAAGTGCATAACTGTCATTATTTCAAAATATAGATACTAGAGAAGGAAATATTGTTGTGTACTGAAGATATGACAGATGGACACTCTAAATAATCCAAATAATTCAAACTAACTTCATTTAACATTTAACTTGTATGGAGAATTAGGAAAAGTACATTACCATATTGTGAGACATGTGCAGCCACATCAGACAGTCGGATCTTTGCTGATTCACTTTTGTTAAAGGATATATAGCTGGTGGTCTTGCATGAAACAGGGCAGATGGTAATGATGTCAAAAGGATGTGGCACACCACCTTTTCCTTTCGTATGCTTTTGTCTTTCTTTAACTCTTTATGTTCAAATCATTTAAAATGTTGTGCCTTTACATAGATGCCTTGTTGAAAATTGAATGCACCCAGTCAAGTTAACACTGTAGAGAATAGGCTATACAATAAGAGGTCTATGCACAGTATACAAAACTTTAAACATTATGTGACATAAATTAGGCCCAATTTTTTTATAACTAAGATTATTTGACATCAGCTGTTTGATCAGATATCAGTTACATAATCAGCCTGTTGCTGTATGACCCTGCGGAAAAATCCAGACCAGCATGAATTCCATGTTGGTCCAGGCTGGTTTATGCTGGTTAGAGCTGGTATAGTGCTGGTTTAGCTGGTCGACCAACATAGTCATGCTGTTCTCAAGCAAAACTGAGCTGGTGTAGCTGGTCAATCAGCACTCCCACTTCCCAAAACCAGCAACCAGCATCTCATACTGTTTCCACCATGCAAAACATATGCTGGAATTGTACTTTCAGGTCTCATGGTTGATATTTTGACATTTGAGATTATGGTATTCACAGTGTTCATGGCAAGACAAACTGAATATTTTCTTGAAGATGTAAAACATGACAACAACAGAAGATTTTTAAAGTACAAACATTAGTTTTAAGAACAAAAAGAATATATATAACCTCTGATGTTTAGAGAGAGATCATTTATTATGGTCTCTGATATTTGGTCGTTATAAAAATAACTTTTGAGACTTATGAGAAGTGTTTGTGTCTGATCAGACACAGTCAGATCTTTGACAGTCCAGATTCACTTTTGAGTGTGGTTTAGTTAGATGGTAATGTCATCAGGAAGTGGACGATTAATTTTACACTGTGTAGGCTACATAGATGCAAACCTTTCAGTGACAACTCACCTTTTTGAGATAAAATTAGGTCACCTATGGGATTTCCATAGATTCATTGAGAAAGTGTTTTTATAAGGGGGGTTACTTTAAAAACTTAAATGAATTGGAATTTTTATGAATTTGAGGTCTGAGAAAGAGAGAGAGGGCAAATAGTTGTGCAGTTTAGCTCAGTATTCATGAAATTCATGAATATTTTTTAAAAAAATCCCTAAAAGTAACTACAAATGAGCATGTAAAGCAAATATCTTTAAAAAACAATTCCGTGTGAAGCATGCCCCTGCCCCACGCAGTGTTCTCTCCTTTTTTCCCCTTACCTGTTTGCATACCTGTGTGTAGTATCTTATCTTTCACCATACAACACTTTTTTTTTTGCATAGTTGTATAGGTGCACATTAGTACCTTAGAGTAATAGGCTATGATGTATCCTTAAGGTACCATTATGCTTTTACTACTATAATGTTTACAAGTAAATAAGGTACAAAGATGTCCCTTTAAAGGATTAGCTCACTTTCAAATGAATCACCCCAAGCTTTACTCACCCCCAAGCCATTCTAGGTGTATATGACTTTCTTCTTTCTGATAAACACTCTCTGAGATATTTTAATAAATATCCTGATGCATCCAAGCTTTATAATGGCAGTGAATGGGACCAATGAGTATGAGCTGAAGAAAGTGCTTCCATCCACATCCATCCATCATCAACATACTCCACATGGCTGAAGTAAAATATCTAGCTTCCACCAGACTGCCTTCCGTATTCAAGTTACGAAGAAAGTGTAAACTGGTGGCAGGGTTGCCGGGTTTTCACAACAAAACCCGCCCAATCGCTACTCAAAACTAGCCCATAACTATCCCAATGGTGTTTTGGGGGGATCGCATTCCATGGGGTAAAATCCGCGTTTTTGGCAGGGCTCCCCTGGTAAAATTCGCATTCCATGTTATTTGGGTTCGTTACAACCCGCGGACATGAAAAACAACAAGCGGTAAAAGTGTAAAAGTAGCCCAATTCCGTGGGAAAACCACGGACTTGGCAACACTGACTGGCGTTGGCCGCGTCAGTTACACTTTTTCCATAAGCTGAATAAGGAAGGCGTAGGACGTAGCGTAAGCTTTTTGAACTGCGAGAGTTTTACACTTTCTTCGTATGTTGAACACAGAAGGCGGTCTGGTGGAAGCTAGATATTTTACTTCAGAACTTGTTAAATATGGATATTTTTTTACACAAACGCATTAACCCCCCGGAGCCATGTGGAGCACATATTTATGATGGATGGATGTGGATGGAAGCACTTTCAGCAGCTAATACTTGTGGGCCCCGTTCATGCCATTATAAAGCTTGGATGTGTCAGGATCGGGTGTGTCTCATACGTCCTGAAAAGTGAAGCTGCGGGCTCTTTGATTGCCCCCTGGTGGCTGGATGCAGTACAGGTCATAAACCCCGCCCGCTCAATGCAGACGAATGAGACTTCAGTGAAAACTTAAAAATAAATTCTGCTTCAAATAAAACTTTCTGAAAGATGGTTTTGGTCATTTAAGGTAATTGTTATCACGCTGATATATATTCAATTGTTCGTTTTTTGTGATGATTTAGATTTTAGCTAGCAATTTGATGCTATAAAAACGGGGCGTGTCGTCATGATTCGAAGTTGATTGACAGCTTGTCTGAGGACTGTTGGAGCTTCGAGGGGATATTGAAGATGTATTAACCGTTAATTTTCGATTCCTTTGTTATTTAACACCAACAAAATGAGTTGTTCAGCAGTAAACTGTACTAACAGAATCTGTACTAACCTACAGGATCTGACGGATCACTGAACTTTTTCTCTGTAACATTAAATGTGGGCGTTATAAGCCAATTAATAAATGTTATTAGTTAAGATAACACACCTAATGTTAACCATGTCGGGAAAAAGCAGGTGATCGTTATCTCGCAGTTACTTATTATTTTTATGGGTATAAAATAATAATTAGCAGGACAAAACTAATGATAGCTTACTCTAATTACAGCAATCGATCTCCTGTAACGTTAGTTGAACTTGATTTAAAATGGCAGGACCGTTTCTGACGATTTAGAGTTGTTTCTAGTGGCAATATATAGAGTTTATCTACTGAATTTGCTGTCTCAAAAATATTATTGTTCTAGAAACAGAATAGCCTATTATTTTATAGGTAGAATTTTAAATTGTGTATAATTTTTATAGTCTATTTAAAATACATGAATGATGACGCAGTCGTCTGGGCGGAAGTTTGATACAGCGGCTCCGCCTCCGGTTCCACGGACGATACCTTCTGCGCATGCCCAGGTTGCAAACCTTTTTTTTTTATGACGTTTTTGCGTAACATGTCAGCGCCCATCGTCAGCCATTTTGGCCTCAGTTCATTACAATGGAAGGAAGCGGCGTCGCGTCGTCCATCTTTTTTTACAGTCTATGGTCAGGATATTTATTAAAATATCTCAGAGAGTGTTTATCAGAAATAAGAAAGTCATATACACCTAGGATGGCTTGAGGGTGAGTAAAGCTTGGGGTGAATTTTATTTGAAAGTGAACTAATCCGTTAAGTGTACTGCCCCGGTGACAAGCTGTTGTACCCCTAAAGGTACAATTTTTGCAAGTGTAACAAGCTTATTTTTAGAATTGACAAAGGAAACCTAGTAGAATGACAATGGTGGTGTTGCAGCAATTCTAAATTTTCTTTTCATTCTCATTCCAGGAGAGATCCTTATAGTAGTTTCTAAGAGCAAAACAACAGCAGATTACATACATGCCGGCAGGAAATACAAATAGCATTGACTGATTGGTTAAAACATTATTTTACCTTTCAAATACAAAGTTAATCAAGTTTTATTCTTGTTTTCAGACTTAATCTCAGAGTTCATCTATTTCCACTGTTTTATCTTTAGCTTCCTCAACTTGATTTGTTCTAAAACACTCCTCTCTTCACATTTGTTCTCAATTTTCTCCCACAATTATTATATCTACTTAACTTAAGCCAACTCAGTATACTATGAAAACAACGTAACTTTCTGAATGCAAAACTTTCTCCCCATTTTATATTGTAATGCAGGCTTTTAAACCTGTAATATGCGATAATATTACAGGTTTAAAAATATAGACATAAATTTCATAAATTTCTGAAAAGATCAAAGTTATGGATGCGTCTTTCGGCATGATTGGAGAGCTTATCTGTCTAATTTATCAAATGCTTTATAAATTCAAAATACACAAGAAATTAAAAAAAGCGGGAACATTAAACAAACTCTAAACGTACACAGTAATAAGGACTTATTTTGTCAGTAGTGTAAAAATAATCCACACAAAGCTACACAGTGTGACAATATTAAATGTGTTTATTATATTTGACTCAACAACATACAAGGCAATAGTCAGTGGCTTTGATGTTAAGTTGCTACAGGTCTTCTTGAATTGTAGACCTTAATACCATTTTGCACAGATGAACGGGCATGTTTAGTCAGGAGGGCTCCAGTGGTCTGCTTCTCTCCACAGAGATCTCTGTTGAACAAACAACAATCAGTTTGGGGTTGTGTCTATAAATATTAGAATCTTTTGAAAACTGTTTTTTAAAATGTAATGATCCTCAAGCTAGCAAAAACTGCAGTTGCAGTAGGGCAGTTAGTTTACATAAAAATGTCCTTTTACAAATTATTATGCCCTTTTATGGTTTGATGTTCGAAAAACACATTATTTCCCCACATATTTTACATTGTTGCAGCACTTTTCCCAGTCTGTCAGTAATGCTCTGCATAGTTCCGGTCTCTATGATGCTCCTCCTTGCGAAAAGAGCAAGGTGTTCTGATTGGTCAGCTGGACCATTGTGTTGTGATTGGACAACAGCTTTGAGTGTATTTCGGAAATGTTGCACCTTACCATAACCTTACCATAGTTTTAACACACTACTAATGGAACTCAACCAAGCCTCGCCCCTTTATTTTGCATACACCTTGGTTGGGTGGGAATTTTTTTAATGAGCGATATTGTGACATGTCCGTTCCCAGAAGAACTCTAATGACTACAATCGAGGTGTTTCAGGGTTCAAAAAGAGTTCAAAAACAGTGCTTACTGATATAGAGAATAACTCCATTTGGAGTAACTCTGTGCTTTGTAACTGCAGACCTTTTCATGCTCAAACAGCAACATTACACACTAAATAAAGTAGAAAATGTAAAAAAGCACAATAGGTCCTCTTTAAAACAATTTGAATGCCAAAATACGCACTTTATGTAGGGTTCAATGTCATCTTGTGTCCATTTTTCTCTCAGGCTGAAGAGGCTGTTGAATCGCTCCAGTGTGTCCTCAGGCAAATCTTCTACCCGTAGCAGCGAGATGGTCTCTGGTCTAGAGCTTCGATCTAATAGAGCTAAACCCTGAATGACAAAAAACAAATATATACAAACCTGATTCCAAAAAAGTTGGGACACTGTACAAATTGTGAATAAAAAAGGAATGCAATAATTTACAAATCTCATAAACTTATATTTTATTTACAATAGAATATAGATAACATATCAAATATTGAATGTGAGACATTTTGAAATGTCATGCCAAATATTGGCTCATTTTGGATTTCATGAGAGCTACACATTCCAAAAAAGTTGGGACAGGTAGCAATAAGAGGCCGGAAAAGTTTAATGTACATATACTCAGAGTGGCAGTGTCTCTCAGAAATCAAGATGGGCAGAGGATCACCAATTCCCCCAATGCTGTGGTGAAAAATAGTGGAGCAATATCAGAAAGGAGTTTCTCAGAGAAAAATTGTAAAGAGTTTGAAGTTATCATCATCTACAGTGCATAAAATCATCCAAAGATTCAGAGAATCTGGAACAATCTCTGTGTGTAAGGGTCAAGGCCGGAAAACCATACTGGATGCCCGTGATCTTCGGGCCCTTGGACGGCACTGCATCACATACAGGAATGCTACTGTAATGGAAATCACAACATGGGCTCAGAAATACTTCCAGAAAACATTGTCGGTGAACACAATCCACTGTGCCATTCGCCGTTGCCGGTTAAAACTCTATAGGTCAAAAAAGAAGCCATATCTAAACATGATCCAGAAGTGCAGGCGTTTTCTCTGGGCCAAGGCTCATTTAAAATGGACTGTGGCAAAGTGGAAAACTGTTCTGTGGTCAGACGAATTAAAATTTGAAGTTCTTTTTGGAAAACGGGGATGCTATGTCATCCGGACTAAAGCGGACAAGGACAACCCAAGTTGTTATCAGCGCTCAGATCAGAAGCCTGAATCTCTGATGGTATGGGGTTGCATGAGTGCGTGTGGCATGGGCAGCTTACACATCTGGAAAGGCACCATCAATGCTGAAAGGTATATCCAAGTTCTAGAACAACATATGCTCCCATTTTTTGAGATGTGTTGATGCCATGAAATTTAAAATCAACTTATTTTTTCCTTAAAATGATACATTTTCTCAGTTTAAACATTTGATATGTCATCTATGTTGTATTCTGAATAAAATATTGAAATTTGAAACTTCCACATCATTGCATTCTATTTTTATTCACAATTTGTACATTTGTACATTTGTACAACTTTTCTGGAATCGGGTTTACATATACATATACACACACACACACACACACACATACATATCTGACACTGGAAATGGGAATCAGACAAACTCTACAGCAAATCTAAGAGAAATACTTCTAGTTAAATACTTTTTGAGAAATACTTCTCATGCTACTGATGTTAGACAATGTTTGTGTAAGTGTGCTCTGAGTAGGTTCTTGTTTTGACTAATGTCCTCA
This sequence comes from Megalobrama amblycephala, assembly GCF_018812025.1. Lineage (NCBI taxonomy): Eukaryota > Metazoa > Chordata > Actinopteri > Cypriniformes > Xenocyprididae > Megalobrama > Megalobrama amblycephala. The sequence goes on along the minus strand of NC_063056.1, from coordinate 17,441,825 downwards.
CCCGGAGCTGATCCAGTCTAGTGCTCATTCCTTCAGGAACGCTCTGCTGCCAAACTTCCTGGAACTCTGACAGGTTGAACTTCACAGCATTTTGCAGGAGCAGCTGAGCTGTGGCCCTACATACTTTGTCCTCATCCAGTGCGTACATCACCAGACCATCTAATGGAAATGAAAAAGATAAGGGGTCCTTCCATTCATTAAATGCTAATTAAATATTATACTAAATAAAAATAAAAAAATACTGACCTTCACTTGTGTAGCATCTTCCATAACAGTTGAGACAGTGTTCTATCATGGCTCTGTTCACAAAACAGAAACATTAAAAAAAAGTTTTTTTTTTTTTTTTAAAGGCTGAATCTGATCTGCCTTTTTCTAGTCACAATTTTCTTATCTTTCATATTTACTCACTTTGGCTCAAGAGATCCCAGCTCTTCCAGACAAACAGTGAGAGGAACTTTGCTGAAAGACCAAGACTCTGAGTCCACCAGCTGGGTCACATGACCCAGGAGCTTCATCTCATAATCAAAATCCAGGATCCTCCAAAATCCTACAAATATAAGTCTATCAGTTTACTTCACCTATGGCTTTTTGAATTAATATAGAGATTACTTTAGCATGTACACAATGATAATGCATCCAATATATTCTTAAGAAATAAACTGAAACATTTGCCAATTTAGTTTTTATAACACAAAATTGAAAACGGTACAATTGGGATAAGCTGACTCGGTAACACTTTAGTATAGGGAACACATATAAACTATCAACTATGACTTTTTCCTCAAACTCCTAATTTACTGCTCATTAATAGTTAGTATAGTAGTTGTTAAGTTTAGGTATTGGGTAGGATAAGGTCATGCAGAATAAGGGATGAATATGTGCATAATAAGTACTAATAAATAGCCAATATTCTAATAATATGCATGCTAATAAGCAACTAGTTCAAAGACTCTAAAATAAAGTGTTACCAATGACCCCCTACCTTAGGCAAGAAGTCACCAGAAACTATACAACAGCCCACAGAAACTTTTCACAAAAACTTAAAGTACATCTGAAACAATTTCTAATAATGCAGCATTTAAAAGTTTTTAAAGTGATATTAATGTAAAATAGAAAATCAAACATGTACTACATAAATTAGGCATTTTGACAGTTGAATTTTAATTGAACACAAATCAAATGAAATCCCATTGAAAGAGAAGCATCTTAAAGGTACAGCTAATCTTTTAATTCTATAATTTTTTTTTTTTTTTTAAAGAATGTTCCAAAGGTTATCTCCATTATTAATAAAGAATAATTATGGAATTATTAAATAACTCAATTATAAACTTTAATAATTATTAATAATGATACCAGCAACACCAAAAGTTCATTTCACTTTTCATATCCAAAATACATTTCTTATACTATAAAGAGAATATGTGATACTTAAGGTCTTATCCAAGTATTCTGATCCAAATACATTTTTAATAGAGAAAGATGGCTTTTGATCTAAACAAAAACTGCCTCAGCTCACCGTCAATTTCACAAGCATGAATATTTTGCAGATGTGTCTCAATCTCTTCTCTACTTGCTTGGATTCTCTCAAGAAGGTCATCCATAGTGTACTATCAAATGAAATAAAAAAATGTTTGAAGTTATTTTTGGGAACAATGAAGGATCTCAATTCTATAAAGTTTTTAAAAGTACACACATTGTTAATGGATTAGTAATTAATCTAAACACACCTAAATCTTACTTATACTATGGTCTGTCTGAGTACTTGATTCTGATTGGCTGGTGCATTAAAACAGTTTAATACACATTTAGTTCAAGTCAGTTTAATCATTGGGCCTGTTTACACCTGGTCACTTCATGCGTTTTCTCTGATCGGATAGCTATCTGATTTATAAAAACGATTGCATTTACAGTTGGCCACATAAATGTGTCTACGCAAAACGGATATAAATCCGATCTTCAATTCCCGCGCTATATGCAGATTTCATGGAGTTCACATCACCGAAAGCAACAAATATGAGCTGCATTTTATTAATCATCAGCTAATTTAAAATCAAAGACAACAGGAGAGAGCGTGGCAACAGCACTGGTAAATTTTCTTTTAATGAAGATAATTGTGTTTTGAGAGCCTGCGACTTACTTTCATTTTGATTTGCGGCAGTTTGCGCGTTGTCTTGCTCAATAGATACTCGGCTACTCTAACCATCGCTGGTTTTGAAACAGCTTCATTAGCAGTTAAAGGAGACACTGCACACACACAGGTAATTCACACATGCATCTTTCTCAATAATTCTTTCAAATGAATGGTATAATTAATTCATTCAAATAAATGTAATCTTGCGCACTACTTTATCTCTCTGTCTGTTTCAAAGCAGGCAAAATTCTAGATCTAACGAGCCGAAACTGATGAAAATAATCGCCATTTTTGCCCTTCCAGTCAAATATTGCACTGCAAACAATGCAACAGCTTTAACTTTTCAGTGCTGGCAAATGATGACCATGGTATAAGTGGGATAACCCACAGCTAGCCGTGCATTAACCAATTAGAATGCACTCTACTTTACATCAGGTGTTTCTTTGCCTCCACGTGGTGCATTGAAATCATTTAATGCACCGCTATCCGTGGATTATCCCTATATATATTGTGAGTACAGGCTCTGACTCCTGATGTACCTTCTCTCCTTGCGTCTCCTCCTGCATGCCCACCGCTGGACCATCATATGGATTTTCCATGAGAAGTTTCTTCAGTTTCTTCAACCTTGGTCTCTGCCTTCTTAGCTCCCAATAACTATTTGAAAAACCCCAAATCTGGAAAATAATAACACATCTGTCAATGCACACAATTAGCACTATGTTTTCCATAATGACCTACTACAAAGAATAAAGTCACATCTTCAGAAAAAACTTCTTCAGTCACCTGTGCATGCATGAGTTGAGATGTTGAGCTGTCTGGCAGCTGATCTGGCGTTTTACATCCTGGGACAAACAGGAGCAGATTTGATGTGTCCGCAATTTTCAAGTCGTGCGTCTTGTCTTCACTGCACAGAATGGCATGCTCGTCTTTATCACCTCTGATAATAAGACTAATGGGAAACATAAACAGACGTCAGGACAGATGAACAATAACCCTTGTGAAAAAGAAGTGCACTTGCACTAATTGAATTAAATGTGCTTTTGTAGTGTACTTCAAGTCTTAAATCCATTGTACTTGCAGATAATATAAATATTAAAAGGTGGAGTAAGTACATTTTCAAAAAAACTTTTTGGAAGTTAGTCAGGCCGACACCAACAACAAACATGTAACCAATCAGCATTAGGGGGCAAATGACGGTCAAGGAGAGAGAACAAGCCAGAGGGAGATTTGAAAACAAAAACTGCAAACCGAGAGATGGGACACAATACAAAAGAGCTCAAAATAATATCACTGGAATGAAGGTTTATGACTGGGCAAGCGCTTTAGGACCCGCGTTTATATTAGAAAAGTTTTCCAGCGCTGGAGAGAGCTAAGCAGGAAGGCCTGAAAACTGCTTTGATCCCGCTTCTCATGTGAGTCCAGTGTGGGTTTTGATTGTCTGGAGCTACTGTGCTGTTGGCGACTAACAACGAACACTTTGTATTTACTCTTGTGTACTGTGCGTTAATTTTTTGTGCTTCCTTGTCGTTCATTCGTAAACGGTGCTTTATTTTTCGAGAAGGATTTTGTTGTGCGTCAGCTGTGATAAACAGACATCCACTCGCACTGCGTTTTTGAAAATCTACTTACCTCGCCTTTAATAAAATAAAAGGCCACTAAAGTGTACTTACTGTAAAAAGACTACAGTTTTACTGTTTTTCTTAACACACATTAGTACACTAAAAAAAGTTAAGTTAAAAGTTTGACTTTAAAGGACATTTTAAATGTTTTAATAATATTTTTGTCATGTTTTAAAGTAGGCCTACACTTATTTTGATGTGTTGCATAACACTTAAGTACTTGATTATTTTCACTGTATTATTTGATGTTAAGATATTTTAAATGTACTAAATAGCAACTTCATCATTACAAATGTGTAATTACAAATATTTTAAATACCTGACATTTAAAGTATATTTTTTGTTTACCAGATTATTGTCACATCGTACACTTTAACCATATTCAAAGACAATAGAAGTATTTATGAAAATACAAATAAATATACACTTAAATGGGTCCAAAACTCTTTTAAGTGCAACTTTTTGCAATTAATATTATTTTAGAATGCATTTTCATTTCATTGTAAATGACATTTGCAATCAGTTGGCACACTGAGGAAAGTAATTTCAGTAACGTTACTAAGTAACTGTACTAAGTAAATGTCACTGCATTTCCAGAAGGGAATGCAACATGCGATACTAATTTGAGTAAAAACGTATTTAAAACGGCAATTGATTTCGGTGTAAAATAATACTAAGATGGCGAGTTGATCTTAAAAGGAAGCACTGTTTACCTCTTGCCACTCTCAATGTGTTTGCAAAGTGTATCATCCAGCTCCATGAGACAGTAATCGTCCGACGACACATTATTTCCGAACGAGAGACAGTAAGTGACGGGCTGCAAGTCTTCTTCTTTTACTTTAGCTATTTGTAGCGTGGCTTGAACCTCTTCTAATGTCCTCATGTTGTCAGAATAGTTTTATCCAGCTCGACTGAACCTAACATAAACACTTGTGCTGTTGTCAGCTCAGCGCTCAACTTTCCCGCAATATTTAGACCGGAAGATAAGGTTGATTGACAGCAGTCCGAACCAATGAACGTTTTCAGGCGGGCGCGTAATAGTGTGTGAACGCCACTAGTCCATAAGATGGCGCTACATAACACGATTTCATTGACTCCTCTGCGTGTTCTTTTGTGTTTTATTGTTTTGATGCTCACAAAAAGGTGCACTTCATTTGAATAATAATAACTATGAATTCTCAGAGTTCAGTTCCCAAGAGGCCTTTTCTGTTTTCTTCACACATTATTTCATTGCTTTTTATTGACACTATTTTCCTTGATAAACACTAACTTTAGAAAAACAACATAGTTTGTTCTGGTGGACATAAAACAACAACTGTGGACTGATTTGTATTTTTTGATAAATACATAAATGAAAAGGATATGAATAATTTAACACAAATCTTTTTTTAATATATATATATATATATATATATATATATATATATATATATATATATATATATATATATATATATATATATATATATATTTTTTTTTTTTTTTTTTTATTAATTAATTTTATTTTCAAGACTCATAGAACACAAAGTAAATATGTTTTGAGGAAACGTCAATATATTTTGTTACATTCACATATGCTGAAATCTTATATTAAACGGGTCAGTTTATTTATTTATTTTTGCAGCAGGGTATTTAAAGTGAGTGTTTGAGGAGTGATGTGCTCCAGGCTCCGCCCTCGTGGTGAACTCCCCCTATGATGGTCAAGTTGACTCGCCCTGCAACATGGACAGTAACGTGCTTTCACTGGAGAATAGTAAACAATCCACAATGGAATGAAGACATTTATCAGCCGATTCTGTCTTCAGAAATAATCTGCCGTTTGATGCTTCGGCGTGATTTACGGTTCATGCATGTAAACGCATGCAGCTACTGATGGCTGAGGGCACTTGCTGGCACACAAAAGAGTCAAGTTATTTCGAGTCTGTTTAAGCTGTGATCAACTGAACAGTGATGCTCTTTAGTGACATCGCTGGTATTCCTCTGCAAACATCATTTCGGATCAGTTTGAAGTCTCCGCATCGGTATTAATAAGGTAAACAATGTTTTCTCCTTATCGCGTGTTTGTTTTGACGTTGTTACATTATGAAGGCTGATTTAAATCTTTCGGATGTTGTGTTACATAATATAAAAACATTTAAAATGCCGTTTTCGCTCATTTATTCTGGCCAGTTCGTCTACATCAAATATTAAGGGTGTCATAATAATCATAAAGCCTCTCCCAATTAATCTGCTGTATGAGAGGCGTGTTCAGTACACCCAATACAAATTAAGCATGCTGTGTATGTAAATTCGTTTCACAAACAGCGTTTTTTCTCCTCCAAACGTTGATTTGTCACATTCACGAGTATGATTTCACATTCAACGCGGCTGTCAGAGATGGACGGCATTGGGAACAGCATGCAGAAGAAGGCTGCTGAGCTGGAGCGCATGGCCGAAGTCCTCGTTACTGGAGAACAGTTACGGTAGGTGTGGCTTGACAGACACCCCAATTACACCGAATGGACGCATCAAGACTAGAACTATCCCGATGAATGAAACTACAAGCGCGCGACGTCGCTATCAGGAGATCTCTTCAAATTTGGCACTGCGGCTATTTGAAGTTACCATGAAATCAAAAAAAAATAAATAAATAAATAAAAAAAAGATTTGTTAATTAAGGAATATTGCAGTATTTATTATAAATTATCCATACACATAATTATTGTTATTATTTTTTTAATTCACATGCCCTCTAATCTTTAATCAAAATAGCTTCCCCACTTGCAGCTACTCTTCATTTCTCTGATGACGTGTTTACTGGCGTGAGGGCGGGACAATCTGTCACTCACATGACATCACAGCAATAGAAAACCACAACCATCCAATCAATCGATGGACAAAATAAAGTCCTGCCTTTTTTTCCTTTTTTTTCTTGTTTAGAAGCAGTTTCACTCAGGGCACGTTTACACGAGAACGATGTACTAAAAATGTTTTTCCTTTTTATTTTTCGCTCACAGAAGACACCATTGTCAAAACGATCCCGTTCACAAGGATCCGTGAAAATGACTAAAAATGCTGTATTCTGCTGCCAGGCCAGTAGTTGGCAATGTCGCTTTGTAAAGAAACACTACACGCCTATAGAGTTTTTTTGTACACGCCTATAGAGTTTTTTGTAGGCCAACCCGGAAGTTAGTGGCGCATGGGTTCCCTCGATTGAAAGCCTATGCATTTTTCCCATAGACTTTTGGAAAATTGCAAAAAATAAGCTCTGTGTTTAACAAAGGGTTATGACACTTACACGTTTTGTCTATCAAGATAATCTTTACAAGTTAACACAACATTAATGCATTTTGAAGCCTAAATAAAGTCGTCAGATATAAAAGGCTAACAGTAGGCTATAAACGGACTACAGCACACCATGGTCACGGATCAACGTCACCACCACCAAGCTTCCTCAAACTTTATTTAGCAACTTTATTTAAAAACATGCTCACTGATTATGATCTGCTCTGTGTATGAATACTTATCCACTGTTTCATGAGAAATGCTGTCCAAATGTCCTGTTTGTCATGATGACGTCTAAAGTCCCCGCCAAAGGAAGTAGTCCATTTTAGCAGCTTGTTAGCGACCGCCGTTTTTAAGACACAATAAAGGTTTAAAAAATCACAAGCAAGTTATAACTGGTGTGTTTTATGTCATAGATCAAAACGTGAAAATATTTAGAGGCTTTGTTAACCACAGACCTTATTTCAGGCGATTAAGCAAAAACCCATTCAAAAAACCCATTGACTTCGGGGCGATGGAACCGGAAGTCCTAAAATGCTAACTCGCTTCCGGGTTTTGGCTTCAATAAACACGTCATCCCCGAGGTACTCTATAGACTGAACATGTAATACGCCTATTTTGGGTCATCATTAACTATGCACCGATTCAGCGTGCGACCCCTTTAAATCGCGCGCTCCCAATTTACAAATTTACAATTTACAAATATCACTAAAAATATCATGATATCATGGATCATGTCAGTTATTATTGCTCCATCTGCCATTTTTCGCTGTTGTCCTTGCTTGCTTACCTAGTCTGATGATTCAGCTGTGCACAGATCCAGACGTTAATACTGCCTTGTCTAATGTCTTGAACATGAACTGGCATATGCAAATATTGGGGGCGTACATATTAATGATCCCGACTGTTACGTAACAGTCGGTGTTATGTTGAGATTCGCCTGTTCTTCGGAGGTCTTTTAAACAAATGAGATTTACATAAGAAGCAGAAACAATGGAGTTTGAAACTCAATGTATGTCTTTTCCATGTACTGAACTCTTGTTATTCAACTATGCCAAGGTAAATTTAATTTTTGATTCTAGGGCACCTTTAAAAAAATGTGGACTTTGAAACACGTTTTCAAAAGCTTGCGTTTTCAGGGCCCAAAACACTGTTGTTTTGTAAATAAACGGCCAAAACACGTACAAAATTTTACTTTTGTAGTTGATAATGGTGTAATGTAAATGGCCCCTCAGATGTGCATCACGCAATAGGGAAGAAAAAACTATCGCAACTTTCTCTTCATGCCGACTTTAAACAAAGTCTTCAGATCAGTGTGTACACGTCATGTTTACACTTTGGCCTTTTATTACATATTTTGGATGAAAATGTAGTCGATTTAGTCATATAGAACGTTAAGACATGCAGTTGGCACACCCATTTGTCATTACATAATTTTCCATTCCATTTATTAGCTGTTTTCCTCATGGGGACCAAAAAATGTCCCCACAAGGACAAGGATTTTGGATATTGCCATCTTTGTGGGGACATTTCCCATCATGTAGAGTTTACCAGGACCACACACATATCCTCACTTTTTAATATTTTATTTCTTCAGGTTATGTGGCAACCATGTTATCATCATATGTCTCCCCTATTAAAGTTATATATATATATATATATATATATACATATATAAAAAAACTCTTCAGAGTGTGAAGTTTTCAAGGACAAGTATGACTGTCCACCCTTTTATCACTGTATCTTATTTTGTTTAGGTTTGTCCATAGGGGAAAACCTGATCTATCTGCTGGAGCTAGTTTTGTGATCCACACATGAATGAAAATCTGTTTGTTTGCAGTTTAATCACAACCTTGTTGAATTTTAGCAAAGTTTTTGTAATGTGAGTGACTAGAGAACATAGCTATGTTTGTGCCTCTGTCCTTTCCCAGACAACTGCTCTGTTCGCAGTGACCTGTGACAGGGATAGTGAATGCAGCAGAAAGGTGTTTAGTCAATACATCTGATTAATTATTGCTTAATCACAGTACAGGACACCATAGTTTTTTCAGTGTTACACTATCTATCAACTTTAAAACGTATTATTTACAAGCTCTTTTATTGTGTCACATTCAACATCCTGAATGTGTGCTGGTTTCAGGTGCATATAATAATAATAATGTTATTGGATCTCTAACAGACTCCCTGGAGGTAAAGACATCATTTGGTGGGCTAGAGAAAGATTTTATTTCCCAGTTGTGTGGGAATATCTGTACCACAGGTCTGGTTCTGTGACTGTAGGTCACAGTAAACCAGTTCTATCTGCCGGTTGCTGGTATCACTTCCATTTTGCTATGTACAGTATAGCTGACTCAGGTTTGTCTAATCAGTAATCAGGCAGTGCCAGCAGACTCATATTTTACCCCGTCTCAGCTCAGATGTACCTGATTCAGGTATCGGGTCATCAGGTTAGCTCTAGGTTTGCTGTTGGTAGTCAGAACAGAGTTTAGTCAAAGTCCTTCAAAGGCAAGTCATTTCACTCGGTGGCCATCTTTGAAATGCCTCTTGGGCAGCTATTTCAGTCATGCAAGTACAGCTCCTATCACTTTGAATGGGGAAATGTCAAATTCTCCAAAGTTCTTCATCAAGCTTACGATTAAATTTCATATTTGAAATCACCAATACAAAAAACTGACAAAAATTTTGTTACTAAATGCCAAAATCATGAAAAAAAAACAAGCATTTTTCAGGCTGTACTTGCCAATGCAAGTGTTCAGTCATAAGTACGTGCCTCAGAACACTTGACTGTTCTGATTCACCAACTGCAGTGGTGCATTAACTTTACCAGTTGGCAGTTGGCTCTTATATTTAGAAGGTGGGACTTATTCCGCCATATTGCGTGCTGCACTTTCTCCCATTCATAATAGACATGCAGCCATCTTTAGAATTTCGTCTTTGAACTTCAGCTTTTGCGGTAGCTCTGTATATTTCTATGGCATCGCTATTTACTTATTGTAGAGTTAACAAAAGTTATGTCAGTTGGCTTGGAAGTTGTCATGTTAGTAGGCTGGGAAGATTTTAAAATGAGCAGTTCATTCATAAATCCGTAAGATCTTACCATCATGCTGTGAAAATACAAACCAGAAGACAGAACACAACGAGCGCAGCTCTGAAAAGGGGCGGAGCTACATAAGGTCTATATGAGTGCACTGTCTTTTTATACCTAAAGTCTTTGGTTTAGTCCAGGTAACGGTCAGGTAACAGCAAGGGCTTCCAAAAATATGGAAGTGCCTCAAAAATGTTGATAGATAAAATAATAGTAGTTTTTTTTTTTTTAATAAAACGAGAAATATAATAAAATATAAGATAAAACAGTGGCTAAAGCCAATTATTGTAGAGTAGCACTGTCCAGTTTCTCACTCTTGGACATTAATAGAGGGTTATTGTTATAGTTTTCAATTTTTCATTTAGTTTTTATTTTCAGTTTGTCTTTTCGATTTAGTTTTAGCTGTTGCTTTAGTTTAGTTGATTTTTCAAGTTTCTTTCGATGTGTTTTTTTTTTTATGTTAGTATTTTAGGGCTACCAAAATTATTATTTAAGTTCACTAATTTAAAAATGATTTAAAATTAATTGAAATTAAATTTATGGTATCAAATAAAGATGTTTAACGGCTTTAAATTTCTCAGCATAGTCGGCGCCGATAGCCTCGTGGGCAGCACGGCAACATATAGTTTGAGAATATAGAGTTTGAGTCCCGGCTCGCTGACCTTTCCTAATCCTGTCCCCCTCTCTCTCCCACCTCGCTTCTTGTCCACTCTATACTGTCTTATCATAATAAAGGCAAAAATCACCAAAAATAAATCTTAAAAAAAAAAAAAAAAGATCCGTTATTATTTAGTGTTACTGCTCTCTAGTGATATTTTCATGTTTAATGCAGATTGCGTGTAAGAATTTCAAGTTTTATATTACATCGTGTCAAAAACTAAAAATAATTTGTGACCATTTTTATGAAAATGTATTTTAGTCTAGATTTTGTTTTTTCAAGTTATGCTAGTCTTTGTTTTTATTTCAGTTTTAGTTTTAGTTTTATTTTCATTAATGATTAATGAGCACTGCATCCAAAAATAAGAACTAGATGCGTAACATGAAATTATCTATAACTGATTATTAATCCTGACTTTTTGTCCGACAGTTCTATATGGCTTCAAGCCATATAAACATTAATTAATTTGCCTCCTCATTTTAGACGCCCACCACTTGCCATTGGAAAACACTAGTCATAGCTGACATTTCACTCAGGTTATTGTATAGTAATGTTCTATCACGTGTCTCACATTGCTCTGTTGTTCGGTGTCAGAAAGTGCCAAAGTGCACTTTAATAGTGTGATCTACTGGCTGCACACTGCTACAGTCATGTGAGTCTTTGTTACAGGGTGTTCAGTTACTTGTCAACCCCATGCTGTTGTGTCAACTGCTCTATGACTGCATGTTGCTGATAATATAATTCTGAATATGTAGCTATCAGTGTTAGAACAAGATATGATGGAAACTTCTACTGCCACTTGCAGAGTGCATGACCTTTGCCAGCTCACATTTATGGTTTACTGTTTATTTGTTCCTTTAGTTGTGAACAAACTAAAATATGTGTTCCTGCAGCTCTTAAAAAGACAGTTCACCCACAAATGATAATTCTGTTATTATTTACAGACCTTCATGTCGTTCCAAGCCTGTATGATTTTTATCCATACAATCAAAGTCAACAACGTTTTGGACCCATTGACTTTCATTGTATGGACACAACAACAACAACAACAACACATTTTTCATAATATCCTCTTTTGTGTCCCAAGATGTTGTAAATTCTGTTATCTAACACAGAGGATTAAGTGAAAGGTGCAGTAAAACTATTGCATAAGATCAAATGATGTAATAATAATGAATACAATTAGACAATTACAATTTAGTCATGATAATAACTGTTCCAAGACACCAAAAGCCATCACTGAATTTTGATGAAACTCTTATAGGCTAGTCTAATTACATTACACATTTGAGTTTATGTGAACTGGAATATGAATCTCAATATTATAATTGTCTCATTCAATGTCAACTATAAGTTTTATAGAACGTTTCTACTTTTTAAGACAAATCAAGTTATTTTAGGCTGAATCTTCATGGATTGACCCAGGAAATATATAGCCGTGTAAATGTAGGTATGGAGGTCAGTTTTAAAAAGTGTGTCGTGATGTTACAGGTTTTTGTGTTGCAGGTTATTTTAATGCTGGTTGCTGAATGGAAACTTTATTTCTTGTTTTCCAGGCTGCGACTCCATGAGAGTAAGGTCATTAAAGACAGAAGGCATCATCTCCGTACGTACCCCAACTGCTTTGTGGCTAAGGAGATTGTTGATTGGCTAATTGAGCACAAAGAAGCATCTGACAGAGATACTGCCATCACGATCATGCAAAAACTTCTTGACCAGAGCATCATTCACCATGGTGGGTTTGTTCAATATAGACTTTCAGAATTCCTGTATTTGTATCCCACAAAATTAACAGAAACGTTAACCCAGAATTGAACATTCTGTCACTGATAATTCATGTTGTTTCAAACCTGTATGAAGATTATCCTGGCTAATGTTGTAATGGGGACTGATGCCATCAAAAAAAGTAATACCATAAATGGTATGTGCGGGTTGCAGTAAGGTGAGAAGATGGATCTATTTGCAGCAATATCAGATTTATTCACCAATACCCTAAAAAGAAACACTCTTCTTTAGAAACAAGGAACAGAACATGTGGTCAGAACAAGACAAGGACTGACCAAGAACTGAAAGCAGCACAGGGCTAAATAAACCGAACAAACTAGCTAACGAAACAAGACACACCTTACCAATCTAATCAAACAATCAGAAAACAAGGTAACTGACAGGAAAATGACTTAAAACAAAAACACAGAACTGAAAAAGTATCTTAAAAATAAGAATTGTGCACTAAATTCTAAGTGTTCTGAAGACATTTTCTTCACATCAAATGCTGTCACTGCACAGTTTTTATCCTTTTGACTTGTGTAGTATGTTTTGGAGCTTCAGCGGAGAGGAAGGTCAATGAATAACAGCTTAAAGTATAGACCACTTTTGGGTGATTGTTTTTTTTTTTTTTTTAAGCTTGAAAGGCCCAGTCCCCATTCACTTTCATTATATGGAAAAAAAGCAGCCAAGAACAGCAAGGGCTTCCAAAAATATGGAAGTGCCTCAAAAATATTGATAGATAAAATAATAGTAGTTTTTTTTTTTTTTTTTTTAAAGGTGCCCTAGAACTTTTTTTAAAAAGATGTAATATAAGTCTAAGGTGTCCCCTGAATGTGTCTGTGAAGTTTCAGCTCAAAATACCCCATAGATTTTTTTTTATTCATTTTTTTAAACTGCCTATTTTGGGGCATCATTATAAATGAGCCGATTCAGGGCTACTGGCCCTTTAATTCTCGTGCTCCACGCCCACGGAGCTCCCGCTTGCCTTGAACAGCATAAACAAAGTTTACACAGCTAATATAACCCTCAAATGGATCTTTACAAAGTGTTCCTCATGCATGCGGCATGCATGCGTCGGATTATGTGAGTATTGTATACTGTTATATTGTTTACATTTGATTCTGAATGAATTTGAGGCTGTGCTCCGTGGCTAACGGCTAATGCTAAACTGTTGGAGAGATTTATAAAGAATGAAGTTGTGTTTATGAATTATACAGACTGAAAGTGTTTAATAATGAAAATAACTACGGCTCTTGTCTCCGTGAATACAGTAATAAATGATGGTAACTTTAACCACATTTAACAGTACATTAGCAACATGCTAATGAAACATTTAGAAAGGCAATTTACAAATATCACTAAAAATATCATGATATCATGGATCATGGCTCCATCTGCCATTTTTCGCTATTGTTCTTGCTTGCTTACCTAGTCTGTTGATTCACCTGTGGAGATCCAGACGTTACTGGCTGCCCTTGTCTAATGCCTTTCATAATGTTGGGAACATGGGCTGGCATATGCAAATATTGGGGCGTTCACCCCGACTGTTACGTAACAGTCGGTGTTATGTTGAGATTCGCCTGTTCTTCGGAGGTCTTTTAAACAAATGAGATTTATATAAGAAGGAGGAAACAATGGAGTTTGAGACTCACTGTATGTCTTTTCCATGTACTGAACTCTTGTTATTTGACTTTGCCAAGATAAATTCAATTTTTCATTCGAGGGCACCTTTAATAAAACGAGAAATATAATAAAATATAAGATAAAACAGTGGCTAAAGCCAATTATTGTAGAGTAACACTGTCCAGTTTCTCACTCTTACACATCAATAGAGGGTTATTGTTATAGTTTCAATTTTTCATTTAGTTTTTATTTTCAATTTGTCTTTTCGATTTAGTTTTAGCTGTTGCTTTAGTTTAGTTGAGTTTCTGTCGATGTAGTTTTTAAGTGGGTTTTTTTAATGTTAGTATTTTAGGGCTACCAAAATGATTAAGTTCACTAATTTAAAAATGATTTTAAATTAATTGAAATTAAATTTAATGGTATGATTTAAAGATGTTTAACCGCTTTAAATTTCTCAGCATAGTCGGCGCCGTTGTGCTTCGGGCGACCCGAGTTTGAGTCCCGGCTCGCGGACCTTTCCTGATCCCGTCCCCCTCTCTCTCTCCCACCTCGCTTCTTGTCCACTCTATACTGTCTTATCATAATAAAGGCAAAAATCACCAAAAATAAATAAAAACATTATCAGCTAAATTTAGTGTTACTGCTCTCTAGTGATATTTTGGAGCTTCAGCGGAGAGGAAGGTCAATGAATAACAGCTTAAAATATAGACCACTTTTGGGTGATTGTTTTTTTGAAGCTTGAAAGGCCCAGTCCCCATTCTTTTTCATTAAATGGAAAAAAGCAGCCAAGATTGTCTTCAGAACTTCACCTTTTTTTCACAGAGGAAAAGAAAGTAATGCAGGTTTGGAACAACATGAGGGTGAGTAAATGATCCCTTCAATATTTTATGTGCAAAAGTGCAACAGAACATGATCTCAACTGTGTCTGTTACACTGGCGAGGAAACCAATTTGATCTTTAGACCATGACTTGTGCTTGTAGTCTTTGTTAATTCGTTAACTTTTCAGCTGCACTTAACTTACCACAAACCTGTTTTGAATTTGTTTGTCCTCACAGTTTGCGATGAACACAAGGAGTTCAAAGATATGAAGCTGTTCTACCGTTTCAGGAAGGATGATGGAACCTTTCCACTGGACAGTGAAGCCAAAGTTTTTATGAGAGGCCAACGGATATATGAGAAGTAAGTGCTTTCGTACATCATTACAACTCTGAGAGTTTGTTTTGATCCACTTGTTAAACATTAACTTTATCATGTTTTTCCTCTTCTTCTCATCCATTATTGAGGTAGAGGTTGTTAAAGACTGAGCAAGGTAGTTTCCTCTCTACTGAGTTGTACCGCTAAAACAGGATGTGAATCTGTTGTTTTTCATGTGCGACACGAGTCTGTACATATTGATTTTGAACATGTGGAGCCTGTCCGGTAAATCAACAGTGTCCATAGAAACAGAGTTTTCAAGCAAATCGAGCATGCTGTGTTCCAGTCGGATACATTTAGAAGTGGCTGCTCTACCTGTGAGTTGTTGCCTGTTAATGTAGCTCAGCACAAAACCACACTATCTATAAATTTACCATAAAGAATATATAAAAGAAAAACCTTTAGTGGATTTTTATTTGATTTAATATTACTTTTAATGATTTTTTTTTTCTTGTCCCCAACTTGTCTTGTCTTGAGTAGGAAGTATGGCTGGAATTACTGACGTCTAATTTAAAGCAATTCAGAATCGGTTCTTTCATTTGGGAGACAATCGGTACTTTAAGTAATAAGAATTTTTTGAAGGGTGAAAAACTTCTTTATATTTATTGTGTGTTGTTATTTAAGTTGGTAGCGGCTATATCTTATACAGACATTTTAAAAAAAAAAGAGACATCTTAAAAAAAGAGATATTATTGGGGATTTCAGTCCCTTATTATGGTTCTGCATTGTTCATACACTGATTGGATTGTGAAATGTTACCTAGATTTTTTTTTATTTTATTTTTTTTTAGAGCTTTGGTCAAGGGGGTCCTGACATTTTTTAAAATGTCATTACTTTTATATTTTTATTTTACCCTCACCTTTGCCCTGTAAATAACTTCTGTTTAAGCTCTATTGAAGGTCTCTTTGAAAGACTTTTTGGTAGCATTTAGTGAAATATTCTCTGTTAGCGTAGAGTGAAATGTTCGATGCAAGGTTAATCTGAGCCAAGAATGGTTAACCCGTCTTGCAATAGCAGCTTGTGTTTGCTCTGCGATTGTGACCAGGTTGAGGCCGGTCATAGCAGCATGCTGTGCTGCATCGTAGACGTTCCTCTGCGGGCTGCCCTGCTCTTGCATAACAGGAAGATGAAGTCCAGCGGGAGACATCTGTCACACCAGTGTGCTTTTATGTAATCACCATGGACAAATTTGTGCTTATGGTCAGTATTTGCAGACTTTGCTCTTAGGGAAGCTTGTTTGGTTTGTTTCCCATTATCGCTGAAGAGCTCAGTCTGCTTAATGGAGCATAATTATAAAATGTTTTTGAGAGCAAATAGTACTCTGTCTGACTGTTCAAGAACTACATAAGAAAATGGTCAGGAATGTTTTGCGATCTGTCTCTAAGCAACTGTGATTAGCCTTTGTGAACAACCTTGGCATTTTTTTATGCCTTCCTGGTGTTGTGGAGATTTTAAAATGGGTTGTTTGCCAGTGTTCTCAGTATACAATGTGAGCTTGGGTTACTAAAACCAAATGTTAAAAGAGGAGTATGGCCCCTTAAATAGCTTCAAGAACTTCCTGATTCAGTGTTTATTCAGTTTGTTCCCTTTTGTCCTAATGGAGATCTTTGAGATGTCGAAAACATCTGTTAGCATCTGGTTCCCTTTACTCACTGACGTCCACATAGAATTCAGCTATTGTAGAAATGCATGCAGAAACAAACAGAGTGAATAATGTCTGTATGTACTGGTTTTTATAGTATATAAATTATATATTTATATAATTATAATGGATTAAAGGAACTCCTAAATATCATATCAAGTGTTAAAATATAAGGATTTTTTTCCACTTCCCTGGTAACATTTTAAAGGTGCTAAAGAGGATGTTTTGTTTTATACATTTTTGCAATATTACTTGAAACAGTCTTTACTAACTGATAAAAGACTATTTATTAGGTGCACTGAAAGAAATAATATTAATATACATCATCTGTGCACGAGGTAGGGTCTTAAAAACATCAGCCAATCGTTTACGCGATCATCACGTAAACGATTGGCCCTCTGGCTTGTCAATCACTGCTGTGACGTTCCTTGTGAGAGACGTGCGCGCTCCAGTAACTTTCCACACTCCACAGGCGCCGCATGCAATGTTTTTGTCAGGAGTCAGGAGTAACAACTGCAGATTATGAGTTACCTGCGGT
This sequence comes from Megalobrama amblycephala, assembly GCF_018812025.1. NCBI lineage: Eukaryota > Metazoa > Chordata > Actinopteri > Cypriniformes > Xenocyprididae > Megalobrama > Megalobrama amblycephala. The sequence goes on along the minus strand of NC_063056.1, from coordinate 17,424,303 downwards.
GAGTCCGACATAATGAATCCACTAACACGACACAGCGAATGCCGGTGGTAAACAAACACTTGTGTTCCAATACTCGTGCACGAGTTTTGGGAGGCGTTCCCTTGAAATGAGCTGTGAAGGAGGGGGGTTGTTCTTATGCATGCGCTCATTTCAAAAACTCACTAACAGTCTTTGGTTTCTCAGTCGACGAAAAGATCCTCGTTAGCACCTTTAAATGGCCCTAACCCCCAAAAAGTTTACATGGTATCCTTTAGGAACTTATATTATATTTATACATTTTATATTTTTTTTATATTTATATATTTTATACTTATATATATATATATATATATATATATATAAAACATTATTTCTGTTTTTTCAGTTTAATGTAATATATAATAAATAAATACTGTAATACATTAGTAACATCTTTCTCACATGATCCGTCAGAAGTTATTGTAATATCATGATTTGTTGCTCAAGTAACATTTTTTATTAACAATATTGGAACCAGCTGTGCTGCGTTATTTTTTTTGTGGAAACCAAACCATAATATATTTTTTTCTAGATTCTTTGAAGGGTTAGTTCATCCAAAAATGACAATTCTGTCATTAATTACTCACCCTCATGTCGTTCCAAACCCATTCGTTCATCTTCGGAACACAAATTAAGATCTTTTTAAGGAAATCTGAGAGCTTTCTGTTCCTCTATTGACCGCCTACTTAACTACCATTTTCAAGCTCCAGAAAGATGGTAAAGGCATCATAAAAATACTCCATGTGACTCCAGTGGTTTAACCTCAATTTTATCAAGCAACGCGAGTACTATGTTTGTGCAAAAAAAAACCCCATAATTTACCACTTTATTTTCAAAATATTAACCTCAAATTCGCGTTCACGAGAGAACCATGACACAAGCATGTTATATTGACACGAGAGCAGGCATAATAGTGAAAACAGATTAATATATTGTTAATAAAGTGGTAAATTGTTTTGTTTTGTTTTTTTGTTTTTCGCTTTATAAAATTGAGGTTAAACCACTGGAGTCACATGGACTACTTTTTGCGTAGTTGCATAGGCTGTCAATGGAGGGACAGAAAGCTCTCAGATTTCATTAAAAAGATCTTCATTTGTGTTCTGAAGATGAACAGTCTTACGGGCTTGGAACGACATGAGGGTGAGTAATTTTCATTTTTGGGTAAACTAACCCTTTGATATAAAGTTTAAAAAAGGCATGTATTTGAAACAGAAATATTTTGTAACATATATAAATTTCTTTATTGTCACTTTTCCAATTTAATGCATACCTGCTAAATAAAAGTAATAACTCTTATTTAGTATTTAAAAAGTATTAATAAATAAATAAATCTTACTGACCTCAAACTTTTGAATAGTAGTGTACAGTACAGCAGAATTTGCAAAACAACATTAACTTGCCTAAATGGGACAAATGACAGTTCCATCAGCTGTTCCAGAACTCTCTCACGCTGGGACCGGACCATCAGGCCACCCTTATTATTGAGCTCTGACATTGTTTCTCATGACTTGACAAGACTGCAGCACTAAGCAATATTTAGACAGAGAAACATAACATCTCTGTCACAAACATACTATGCAACGAGATCTGTGGTTTTAGTGTTAGCGAAGCATTCAGGATATGGTTATAATGGTGACCTGCTAACAGAATAGCAAGATATGAAAGAATGATGATCAAAATGGTAAGGGGCTCAAATCTAGGTCAATGTCACATATCTTTTCTTGCAAAAGTCAGTCATTAATATATAGTTGCTAAACGGCAAGCAGTTTGAAATCGCTGTTTGCCTTGAAAGGCACACAAATACACTGTATGTACATGGCAAACATCTAATACGCAGGCTCAAATTGCAGGCACAGCATGTTGACTGATATTGAGCCATTTGTGCCCTTGTTTGGCCCATACAGATATTTGCTCAAGCTGTTTCAGCTGCATTAAACTTTTTTTTTTTTCTTGAAGATTTTGACCAGACTGACCCGCATTTGTAATGTCCACTGTGCATATGTTTCCATCATAAATGATCAGTTTCTTCAGTTGTTTCTTAGTAACTCACATTTTCTCTAAAGACTTGTATCTCTCAAGGAAAGATATTCAGCTTCGGTTGTGCACTGACAGCTAAAAATCGAGTCTTTGTCAATGGCGCACATGAAAGCGTTTGATTTTTCACCCGTCAGGACCTGCCTTTAAATGGCGAGAATGTAACATTTCTTGAAAGTTCTGTTGCTCTTCTTTTGTTGACATATGTATTTAGCAGCACTGTTGAACTTTGGCCTTGTTTTAATGAAAATCGCTTCTCGAATCGTACTGTTTTGTGGTGAATGATCTCCTAATTATATACGCAATTAGTTTGAAATTTTAACATTTGCTAATAAGTACACTGTCTCTCTCTGCAGGTTGATGAACACTGAAAACACTCTGCTGCAAACACGTGAAGAGGAGGGTGTGACGTATGAGCGGACCCTGGTGGCCTCAGAGTTTATCGACTGGCTCCTGCAGGAAGGTGAAATGCCCACCAGGGAGGAAACAGAGCGGTTGGGACGCAGACTGCTGGAGCATGGCATCATTCAGCATGGTGAGCACATGGACAAAATATATGAGCAATATCACAAGTAGCCGTGCCATATGGCTGTATATCAGCACGGCTGTGATTTGGCAGCCTCGTGCTGTTTGATATTGTGTTTATACAGTACAACAGTTTGATGGCACGAGTGTGTAAATAAGTCAGAAAACAACAACAGATTGTCTTCAAAAACCCTCTTTTGTAAGGAACTACTTCCTTCCACAACTGATTCAAATCTCAAGTTGACAGGTTGACCAAGCCTCTGTTACTAATTCTAAAACATCACTTTAGAACTAGTAACAAAGGAATGTTGAGTCACTTCATTGAAACTCATTGTAATATGTAGAGTAGAGTATTATGAGAGAGATCAACTAAGCGAATGCGTTACCTGCATCTAGCTGATATTCTTCAGGTCAATCATAATCACAAAATCAGTTTGAATGTCCGCCGAGGAAAGCGATATCTTTGTCCTTTTAACATTTAAGACATTCCCATGACAGCGCTAGTCAATGCATTTGTCAGTTGCGTCTCGTAAGATGTTGTTTAAAGTAAAAACAATGGCCTTATTTCAGTCCATTTCAAAATAAAAGTCTTTGCAACTGACTGACTCACTCATAAAGACAGTCTTTGTCGCCATCTAATGGCGTATTAATGTAACTTTCACTGAAGTCGAAATCACTAACAGACTCTCTCAATACCAAAAAATACAGCATGTTATTTATATAAAATATTATTTATTGAACAATATAAGAAGTAAAATAGGAAATAAACACTAGAAAACAGTTCAGTCAAATTAACAAAAGTGCTCTAGTTAGTGCAGGATTTAATTTCAGTGTAAATAAAGTTATGAAACTTAATATAGGCCTTAAGCCAAATCTATTAGCTTTGGAACAAGTAATAGAATAATAAGACCAAAGATTGCCCATTTGATTTACCCAAAACGAATTATACCTGGCCGAGATGAAGCTGTTCTCTGCGGGTACATGAGCGCTGAACGGTCGCTGACGGCCTGGAACTCACATCTCCGAAAGCATCTAAACAAATTTCCAAATAGGCGCTATGTTTACATATAAATCGCATATCTGAGGTCTAAACAACTACATTTTTACCTAAAGAAACCTCTTAAAACTACATTCCATTACAAAATAGCAGTAGTATCTATAATGGTGGGTTTGCTCATCCGCCATAACACTCACAGTGAGTATATTTTAGAATGCTGACAGCGATTCAAATGGTTAAACGGTTCCCGTGGCGATGCTGGTAGAATATCGCATGGCTGGAAAGACCTCTCAGCCAATCAGATTTGAGAACCAGAACAAACTGTTGTATAAATATATATACAATATACTGTAGTCCTGCAGCATACACCTTAAAGTGATTGTTACAAACAAACATTTTGGAAGGAAAATGCTAAATATATAAATTTGGAGCACTAAAATACACTAAATCAGACTTTCATCTAGTCATTTAAATTAAATGTAACTTTAAATTCATTGAATAAATCTGATTTTAAGTTCATGGTTTGCTGCATAAACTCAATACTGCACATTAATCTGACAATTGTTTTGTAGAAATGTATTTTCAAGGTTCACTTTAGAGCATATATCATGCAGCCTCATAAATTTCCTAATCATGAAATACATCATGCTTTAAAATATACATTAATTCAAGTAAATGTACAGTATTATGTTATGCAAGTGATTATATAATACAACGGGGCATGTTTAGTCATGACTTGACAGGAGGAAAGACTTTGATGGTCCGCAACAGATGGACATACCTTTAACCAGGCAACAGGCAAACACAGTATGACACACTAGAACTTCAACACAAAAGGATTTACATGCATAATACACAGCCGTATACACACACCCAATACAGACCTGCACTCACTCACTCGCTCACACACACACACACACACACACACACACACACACACACACACACACACACACACACACACACACACACACACACACACAGTGACTACTATAGAACGGAGCTATACCCTATAGTTCAGTCACACACACCAACAGTCACATGCGCGGCAGCACAATCAGTGCCCTGTTGAGTCTGATACAGCGTCTTTGTTTGACAGCACCTTTCCTGTCTGATTTCTGCTGACTTTGAGAAATCTGCTAAAGGCATCACAGGCCGCCTCCTCTGACCTCCACCACTCCCACAAAAAAATTAAAACGTGAATGAAATTAAATTGCTGAGAACTTTTCCACACAATTAAGTTAAGCCTTTTGGGATGTGTATTGCAATTTCTAGTCTTGCACTTAAATTTGAAATAGTTACATAACCAACTACATACCTATGTTTCAAAGTCATTCTACCTAAACACAGTATTAAAAATATTACTATATTATATTACATAAAAGAATTATACATTTAATTGGTAACCATTGGTAATTGGTTTAATTGTTACCATTTTATTTTTTGTTTTACATTTAATTTTTCCTAATTTTGGCTATTGATACTTATTTCATGTGTACAAAAAGAAATAAATAAGCTACAGTTTTTAATTGTATTAAAATATATATATATATATATATATATATATACTGTTTAATCATGGGAAGTGTGCATTCATTATTATATATATATATATATATATATATATATATATATATATATATATATATATATATATATATATATATATATATATATATAATAATGAATGCACACTTCCCATGATTAAACAGTCCTATATTCTTGTTTCATTCTGTACATCATAATCAATGAAACCCATTAATCAGTGTGTCTGTATTATGTTCATAGGCGTGCAGATATTACATAAAGCAAACACCACACCATAACTGAACAAAGGTTTGTGCCCTGACTTGAATTTAGCTGACACATTTGGATACAGTCAACAGAGTAACACACATAAGCAGATCATAACAGGGCATCTCAGAAAATCTGCTGTTTTAAACTAACAGATCAGTGAAAAAAAAACTGGAGGTGAATTCATCTCTTTTTGCCCATGGCGGTAGGGCAAAGGATAGGGTAAAGATGAAAGAAGGGAAAAAACAGGCTTTCAGCCTTTCTGCTATTTTGTCACTTCTTAGCCTTTAGCTGTCAACGGAGAGGCCCCCTGAAGTTGCGTAACTGCCTGAAAGTGTTGAGCTTGATTTTGAATTGCACTGCACTGTGTCGAGAAGCGTGTGTAAATCTGTTGTCAGTGTTTCACGGCCAGCCAAAGTTGCACTGCACAGTTGTACTATGAATAAGCATGAAACGGGACGATCATGCTGCACACACAAGCATATGAACTCATTCCCCCCATCAGGGTGGAGACGGCAGTGTTCTCCAGAACCAGAGAGTATGTTCTCTGCTATTCCTGCTTTTGCTTGTGGGTTGAATGTGACTGCATGTGCTCTGCTCAGTGTGTGGGACTTTTGTTCAGGAGGCCTAAAAGACACAGTGAGTGGAGAGTTTAGTTCAGAGAGCTGAGTGACAACACTTTTTTTTGTTTTGTGCTAAAGAAGCTCTATGATACTATTTATATTTACTTTTTTTTTTTTTTTTTTTTTGGATAGAATTTCTACTGAAAAGATCAGTGTTTTTATCAGTGTTATTGCAGTTCGTGTTCACTATATTTCCCACTATAATTGTGGTGTCTTTATTTACGACTGGTCATTTCATGTGTTTTTACTGATTGGATAGCTATCCGATTTGTTAAAACCGTTCCATTTACACTTGGCCACGTAAATGTGTCTCTGTGAAACAAATTTAATCTTTAATTCCCGTGCTACATGCAAATTCAACAGAGTTCATGTCAATGAAATCAACAGATCTGAGCTTTGTTTTATTTATCATCAGCTAATCTCAAGATTAAATACCGCAATAGGAGTGAAAATGGCATCAGCACTGGTAAGATAATTTATTCCCAATACTTTTAATGAAGATTGAGTCTTGAGCCTCAGGATGCGATGCCAAACTTTCAGTTTAGTTTGCATCAGTTTGCACATTGGCTTGTTGGAGAGATACTCAGCTACTCATCTGCGGCGGGCCACATCTGTGGCGAATGAGTGTTGCAATATTGCTGTGGGTTCTGGCTACCAGGAGCCGGTACAACACACTCTGACACCTTTGTTTTTTACCATTGTGGGGAGAGTAAAATGTGACTTCAACCAGATGCATTTACACTTGACAGTTTTGGTGTGGAATGCGTCTCAAACCTCCTGAAGTGATTTGAGTGATCAGATTTAAATCCGTCTCAAAAGCATTTTGGAGGATTGGATGGCTATCTGATCAGCGGAAACCCAAGAAGTGACCGGGTGTATTTTATGTGGCGTGAAAAAGTGACAAGCAAAAAAGCTACGCAAAATCCGATCATAGCATTCAGACTGCAACAGATTTCCAGAAGTCACATTTGAATGTAGCTTGAAACTGATTTGCAATTTCTTGTGATTTTTTTTTTTTTTTTTTTTTTTTGATCAGATGTCAATCGGATATTCATAAAAATCAGTTTTGGATTGACAGTCTGAACAAGGCTTAAGATACCTCTTTGGCATTCATTTAAATTAGACATCAGATTTTATATTGGTTAAAAGGATGGGACTAATATTATATAGCTCAAGATCTCTAGATCTGCTATGGTTCTGCTGCTGCTGCTGCTATTATTACTACTGGTGATGGTTATTGCTGCTGCTGCTGTTGGTTATTGCTGCTGTTATTGCAACTGGTGTTGGTTATTGCTGATGCTGTTGGTTATTGCTGCTGCTGGTTATTGTTGCAGCTGGTGTTGGTTATTGCTGCTGCTGTTGGTTATTGTTGCTGTTGCTGCTGTTGGTTATTGCGGCAGGTTATTGCTGCTGCTGCTGTTGGTTATTGCTGCTGCTGGTTATTGTTGCAGCTGGTGTTGGTTATTGCTGCTGCTGTTGGTTATTGTTGCTGTTGCTGCTGTTGGTTATTGCGGCAGGTTATTGCTGCTGCTGCTGTTGGTTATTGCTGATGCTGGTTATTTTTGCTGCTGCTGTTGGTTATTGCTGCTGCTAGTTACTGTTGTTGCTGCTGCTGCTGTTGGATATTGCTGCAGCTGGTTATTGTTGCTGCTGCTGTTGGTTTTTGCTGCTGCTGCTGTTGGATATTGCTGCAGCTGGTTATTGCTGCTGCTGATATTGGTTATTGTTGCTGCTTCTGGTTATTGTTGCTGCTGCTGCTGGTTACTGCTGCTACTGCTGTTGGATATTGCTGCAGCTGGTTATTGCTGCTGCTATTGGTTATTGTTGCTGCCGCTGGTTATTGTTGCTGCCGCCGGTTATTGTTGCTGCTTCTGGTTATTGTTGCTGCTGCTGCTGGTTACTGCTGCTACTGCTGTTGGATATTGCTGCAGCTGGTTATTGCTGCTGCTATTGGTTATTGTTGCTGCCGCTGGTTATTGTTGCTGCTGCTGCTGGTTATTGTTGTTGCTGCTTCAGGTTACTGCTGCTACTGCTGTTGGATATTGCTGCAGCTGGTTATTGCTGTTGCTGCTGTTGGTTATTGCTGCTGCTGCTGTTGGTTATCGCTGCTGCTGTTGTTGGTTATTGCTGCTGCTGCTGCTGCTGTTGGTTATTGTTGCTGCTGCTGGTTATTGCTGTTGCTGCTGCTGCTGTTATTGCTGCTGGTGTTGGTTATCACTGCTGTTGCTGTTGGTTATTGTTGCTGCTGTTGGTTATTGCTGCTGGTGTTGGTTATTGCTGCTGCTGCTACTGCAGAGCAAGTACGGGACTTGCTACTGCCAATACATACACGACATGCTGCTGCTGTACAATATAGCTACACAAATTACCCCTAGCACATCTATACAGGTGGAGCTGGGGAAGGTGGAGGGTTTCTGAAAGAGCGCTGCAACTGCTACTGCAAATGCTGACGAAGTATTTGAAGTTTGAGTGAGCTGATTGGATACTCACAGAAATGTTTCTGTTCTTTAAGATAATACATCACTGCTTGTTTGCTCACAAAAGTATAAATAAATAATGAATAAAATAATAATAAGAGATGCACCGTTTGCAATTTTCTTGGCCGATTCAGATTTTTTTTTTTCTGTAAGTGTGACCTGCCAATACTGATTTTTGCCGATTCCCATTTTTTTTCAAAGAACTATAATTGACAACACATACGAACAACTTTTCTTCAGTGCAACATTTTATTTTCATTAAAAAAACAAGTAAAAAGACAAAAATAAAAAAAGAACAAATAAACAAATTTCAAACAACAGCACAAATAAATGCAATAGAACAAATAAATATTTTTTGATACAGTTTTAAGTTTTTCAGGTGGGTATACAGTATATTCAGGTAGGGAATACTACAGAAATTAAAGTAATCAAATGTAAAATAACTCTGGATAGTCTTCATTGTTAAAAATGAAATGCAGATTAAGGCTTACAATTAGTTAAAGTTATAAGAGTGAGAACGCACAGCTGAGCCTGTGCCTGTGACACTGGCAACAAAACTGATCAATTCTGATGCAGTCCCTGGCCAGTCGATCAGTGCATCTATTATAAAAATGGCCACTTTACACGTCTATCACATGGTTCTTGTCTAATTGGGTATTTCTTGGCCAGAATAAGCAGCTAAATGGACCAGACTTTTTGCGGAGAGGCAAACGACTCTGTGAGACTAGCTGTGTAGTGATAATCAGACAATGAGTGAGTGTTTAGCCCATTTAGCTCAGCTCTCTCCCACACACGTATGCATTCCTCTGCACCACAAACCATGTGCATCCGCTATGCTTCACTGTCCATAACATATGTTTGATTTTGCTTGTTTCAAAGTTTTCCAGTTTTTAGGAAAGACTGTTTTATTGCATGTTGATAGCAAAGGAAATGTGCACAGTGGGCACATTATTCATATTGGTGGAGCGAGGAATGTCATATTGAATTTTTCCTGCCGCATGTCTTTGAAATATTGCTGAGACTAAAGTAGCAGTGCTGAGATTAGAGACATGGCAGAATAATAACACAGTAGAGCACTGAACATGGTAATAAAAATGGAAAGTTAATGCTGTCACATAAAACTAAATACTGTGTTTGAAACATGATGACTCATGGGATATTATGCAAGAAGGGAGTTTAGGATTGCTCTGTGACTACATAGGATTATGGGATGGGATTTTAAGATGCCATTGCTCCTCTTACACAAACACACTCACTCTCGCATACTTAGACTTGGTTAAACTGGTTCTCCTGCTTTTAGCAAACGAAAAAATAAGAACTCTTAAGAAGGGAATTTTCTGCTGTTTTGCCACCTCTGTTCTGCCCCTTTCTCTTGGTAAAATAAACCAAAAATAAATGAATAAATAAAACATAAATATAATTGCTATTTTACATTTAATAAAACAAAAGCCTTAAAGATATGATCCAAAATAAGGATATTGGTTTGAGTTTTGTATTTTCTGTCTTTCACTTCTAGATTTTAGACTTGTGGCTTTACAGTTCATGTCTTTATTTCCAATAAACTGACATATGACCTCCTTTTTTTCCTTCCCCCAGTTTCTAACAAGCATCATTTTGTGGATGGAGGACTACTTTATCAATTCAGAATGAATTTCCGGCGGCGGCGGCGACTGATGGAGCTTTTGAACGAGCGTTGTCGCAGCATACCGGAGAACCATGACAGCCCTTTCTGTCTGCGAAAACAGGGCTCTGAGGGGGGAAACACCAGCTTCCTTTCAGGTTAGTCCATATAATAAAGGAAATCCACAGAATGCATTCACACCGGTGTTCATAACACCTAGTAGTTTATGATATTGATTTTTAGGTTTAGTGGACACAGCTGTGATCATTTACAGTGGCAGGTAGATAATGAACTTTTGGATGTGGTCTCATGCATTTGTATTTGCTGTTGATGTAGTGCATTTGTAGTTATGGAACCAAAATCAATTTCAATGTTGTAGTAAGGAAGTTGCTGAAATGACTAACTCGTGTTTTGAAAGAGTGCATCATCTGGAAAACATTGCTCTTAATTTGAAGCGTCATATTTGTGTACAAACATCTAATCAGCTAAAAGTGGATTCAGTGGTGTTAATTTATTTAAATTTTAATAATATTAAATAATTAATTTACATTTTTTAATAATCAGATTTATTACATGATATGCAAGTCAAATAAACAAGCAAATGAATTGCAAATATCAGTATTACCTGACAACCCCCTAAATAAAGATAATTCATTGACATTGCATTACACTAACAGTTTAATACAGCATTGAATAGACATTACAAAAAGCTTTTATTGGCCCTCAGTCCACAGCAGTCCATTTTGATTGACAGTTTGAAGTTCTCACATTCTGTCAGTGCTTATGTGCGTTTACTAATGCTCTCTGGTGGAAGTTTATATAATTTGTGTACTGAAAGTAATGAATATGTTCAAATAGGGAAGGTTGTAGTTTCTGCACAGATGTTTCCAGATCTCTTTGGGAGAGTCAGTCAGCTGAATATCATCTGGTTTTTTTGTGATGAGTATGTGAAAGGTGAACATGTCAAGCAAGCACAACACGCCCCTTTTGCTAGATTTTCCTCGATTTGGTCTAGTTATACTCTATTTGAGTTATTTTGTATTAGTCATTATTATAAATTTAACCTCATTTTTTTTTAAGTTCTCTTGATGCTTGTTTAGTTTTACCTTTAATTTAGATTAAAGATTCATGCTCTAGTGTTTTGGCACACAGTATTATACTAAACAATGCTGCAATTTAGCCATCACATTGAATAATATATTACAATAAATGTAAATTTGTTTCAGATCAAGTGTTTTTCAGTATTTGCTTGTAGATTTAGTATCACGCCGTCATGAGTCAGTAGAGGAAATGAGCTCAGGGTGTCTTGGGACTGGGCCTCTCTGGTTCCTCTTCTCAGAGCTGAATAAAATATGAACTGTCATTTTTCATGGGCCTGGGGTGTGTGTACTGTATGTATGGTATGTGTGTTTTTTAACTTATGCAAGTGCGTGAATTTACATTTTACAACTGTGAATCGGGTAGATTAGTACTACACAGCACTGTTTTCGGTACTTCTTGCATGTTTTATTGACAAAATAATCAGTGATTTTTGTTCTGATGACAATATAATAAATTTCACAGTGATATTACGCAATTGAGTGAATTATGCCTTATTTATTTTTACTACAAAATTGCAAACAAATGCAAATAAAATTGCAAACAAATGAATCAGTTTTTCATTTACAAATAAATAGCAGATTAGTTGAATGATGTTTAAAAATGCTTAAATTAAACTACATTTTTAAGCATAAATTAAAAGTGCAATGTGTACATTTTAGGAGGATTTATTGACAGAAATGCAATATAATACACATAACTGTGTTTTCAGTGGTGTATATAGACCTTAATGAACCGTTATGTTTTTATTACCTTAGAATGAGCCATTTCTATCTACATACAGCGCTGGTCCCCTTACATGTTAAGTCACCATTTTGCGCCGGCATGTTTCTACAGCAGCCCTAAACGGACAAACTGCTCTACAGAGCGCGTTTGATTGACTAGCTACTCTCTGCTGTCTCAGATGATGACATATTTGTCCTGTGTTGGCCACCGTAGCTTCTCTATATTGCAATTCGCAACCTCACCACTAGATGCTGCTAAAATGTACACACTGCACCTTTAAAGGGTCATGAAACCCCCGTTTTACCCTGGTCGTTCACACCTCTGAGTTTCAAAAAGTCTGTGAAAATGGGCTGTAAAGCTCTGGAAAAGTGGGAGTGTAGAGGGGGGGAAGAGGGGAGAGAACAACCAATGAAGCACAGACATAGAACACACTCATTATACAGAATAATGAATATTAATATATGAGCATGGATAGAATGACAACAAACTCCCAAGCACAAGGGAGAAATGTGAAAGAATATTTAATAGGGCTAATAATAGGCTACTTTGATTACATTTACGTGCACTGCAGTCTCAAAATCAGTCTTTTCGAATAATCGTATCGTCGCGTTCAGATAGGCTACACCACTGCATCAGTGTCCAGTTTGCACATATAATTCATTTGAAGAAGACTTGATGAAATATGTGTGCATAACTACACGTGTTGGTTAATGTTTGGTGCAGGAGAATGTGTGAAATAAAAACTTTAAACACGGATACTTTATTCTGTATGAGCTATGTGTCACGTGGCTAGTGTTATTAAACTCATCGCGGAGCTCCGCGCTGAAACCGAGCATATGCGCGCTCCGCCTGTATATCATAAAAACAATCATATTTTTCATGTGTTCGTATTCAAACTCCAGTTCTGACCGCATCGCGAGCAAAATACAAACAACACGTGCTGCTTTGCTGAAGGAAACATAGCCTAAACGCTCGCGCGTTTGAACGCAGCTAGAGCAGGCAGAGGTGAACAGCACTTTTGTGACATTTGAATTCTCCGCTGTAATGCGATCTCACGCGAACATATTTTCCATTTGTGCTGGTAGATTACAGCAAAACAATCCACATGCACACAAACCTCTGCTCTGGTCGCGTCGCATTGTGTTGTAGCACTGAGGAAACGAACACCAACGATATGACTCTGAATGACAAGAGACCGAGGCGAGAGAAGTGATACTTCCTCATGCATAATACTGCAATTATAATTGTATGCATACTACGGTGCAGTGATTGGATTGAATGAGCTTTATGTCATGAATATATATGTCGAGAATCTACGTCAGCATGTTCGAAAGTACACGATGACGTCAGATTTTGTGACGTTGCTCCGACTCAGCTTTTCAAACAGGAAGACAGAAATCGCTCTGAAAAATGCAAAAATAACTATTTTTCACTAATGAATAACATTAATGAGTACCTTTAGTGTTTTCAATGATGTGCAGCCTATACATATCTGTTTAGCCTACGTCTCAAAAAAAGTGTTTTGGGGTTTCATGACCCTTTAAATAAACATTATGAAATATGACTATTTGAAAATTGATTTATTTATATATCTTTTTAATTCTTAATTTGCATTTCATTTTAAAGTGGCACTCCTAGTTAGGTAAATAATGTTTATTTATAAACAAACATTAACGTTGGGGTTAATATTTGGGGTTAACAGTTATAATTAGCTTTATATAAAGCTAGTTTATGGTATGTTTATTTAGCTAACTAAACAGTTGTATACGTGTTGCTCTTTGCTATGCAGTATATTTTCATCAAAAGGAGAACTCTAACAGATGTGATGCCACACTCTGGACTGTTATTTCAGTTAGTAAATGCAAAAAAGGGATGTTTAGACACCATAACAACTGCATAGGCACTATTGAATAATGTGTGAATGGTGTTTTCAACAGGCAGAAGTGTTGTTCTGATCTCTATGCGCTCTCTCACTTCCTCTTATCCAGTCTCTATCTAACGTTATTTGTCTTTCTCTATCTCCTTCCCCTCAGTAAGCCCCACTAAAGAGATAAAGGTGGTGTCAGCGGTACGGCGGAGCAGTATGAGCAGTAGTTGTGGCAGCAGCGGTTACTATAGCAGCAGCCCCACACTCAGCAGCAGCCCTCCTGTGCTCTGCAACCCCAAGTCTGGTAAGAAAAGCCCCCTTCTGTGCTCGAAGACCCCAAAGACATCATTTCAACATATAAACAATGACACATCATCTTTAAATAAGCAAATCAGGTCAATTTTGATTTCTTGTTGTCATTAAAGTCCCATTAAATGTCTATGTGGTGTTTTTAATATGCTTTAAGATAAACCATGAGCAAATTCATAAGTCAACACCATTGCTGAGTATTTTCTCCTTAAAACTGAAAAAAAGACAGTCTCAAACCCGCGGTTTGAAATCGCTGGTGTTTCTGATGTCACAAACTACCATGTAACTAATCACATCAGCGTGCCGGTGGACTTTAGCATGTCATTAACAGTGAACTAGCAGACGAGTCTCGAAGAAGCCAGGTTATCCCAGTATATTTTTCTGTTGATATGAAAAACGTGTAGATTTAGCAATATGGCAGGTGTATGATGTGTATTACGATGTTATGATGAACTATATGCCTTTTTCCGCTGATGTTCTGAGTTGTTCAAAGTGTTTCTAAGGATACTGATTGTTAGAAGGCAGCTGTTTGACTCGTGAATGTGGACATGGTTTGTGTAACATTAGCAACACATGATTAGCTGTTTGATAACAGGCTAATCATATTAATTTCTGTTATGTGTCCGATGTTGTAAAGAGCGATATCGTTGTGCAGCGTTTACCTCAGTAAGTTGACCGAGTGGATCTTTGAGTTGGCACAAGCGAATGGAGGCGGGGCTAATTTGCACATTCATTGATCCGCGTATAATAAATGAGACAAGGGTGTAGAGTTACATTCAAGCTATTTTAAGGGATGAAGTTTTTTTTCACAAGAAAAACGTTTAAATATGTCATTTTGGTGATCAAAGATGAGATTTAAGGGATAAAATTATTGACTACAGGGGGACTTTAAGCTTCTTAACCTTCACATTGACATTAGCATACCAGCTAGCATTAACTTTAGCAATTATTTTACACTATCTCTTCCCTGTTTTTATAATAACATGGCCTCAGTTTAAAATATTTTATAGCTCCAAAATATTGAGTTGCTATAGCTTTCTCAAAACTAGTTTAGTGTTTCGTGGCGCTTTAAAGGGTTAGTAAAATTCTGTCATCGTTTACTCACCCTCATGTCGTTCCAAACCTGTGTCTTCTAAGGAACGTGAAAGGAGAAATGTTCATAAATGTTCTAGTTGCTCTTTTCCATGATGGATACTGACTCACTTTTAAGCTTCAAAAATGGTGCAAATGTGTCATGAAAGTATTTGATGCATGTTATGCAGTTATATACATATTCTGAAGGTATATGGTTTTAGAAGGTTTTAGTGAGAAAAATGGAAATTTAAGTGATTATTCAAGTCCTAATGCGAACTTTAAATATAAGCCAATAAAGCTTTTCTCATGAACGTACAAAGAAGAGCTATGGTAGACGTCACTTTGAAATGTTTTATAGCTTCAAAACACTGTATGTTTCTCAAGCTGCAGGCGACTAAAGGCACATAATCTAGCCGGTTTTGCACCCAATTCTCCCCTTCCGACAATTCTAGGTAAAGTCCCGATTATCTTGATGGTTCTGTAGATTATCTTATCAGATTTCCTGTGGTGTGAGGGGTGTTAAGAATGATTGAATCTGCTCGGAAGTACGATCTCAAAACGCACACACTCTGTAGATTATCACTTGGAACGAAACAAAACCAAATCAGAAAGCAAGCTGATGGAAGACGAAAGCATAACACGACTTCATCCAAAACTTTATCTTTTTTTTTCCTGCGAATTTTCTGTACCATTTCTTCTTGCCCATTGTCCGCCATGTTTGTTTACTCTAAAGTCACATTTCCCGTGTTCACAGTCCGGAATCTGGTTGTTTGTGAATGGAATCTGTTAGTGTATTGTCTTGGTCACATTGCGGCACTCCACACACTATAGGAAGAAAAGCGGATACAGTAGACATCTACTATGTTTCTTAAGAGCTCCGTGGGTGGGGCAGAAGTTTGTATGTATGTGTGCTTTCAGGCCATAAAGCCACATCAGCCTGTTCTCCCTCTGTTCCGTTTGGCCGTCCTCCACTGTAATTCTGCTGGTTGACAGTAATTCTATGAGGCGTCGACCATGTAGTTCTCATGAACTTCTCCACCCTTCTAACAGGGATTCTCCTTGTTAACTTGTACTAGCAGGATGAGATAACAAGATTATATTCAAAGGAGTAGTTCACCCAGTAGATCGATAGTTAGATCAAATTGGTTTCCTCGGCAGTGTAACAGTTGAACCTTGTTCTACATTTGCACATTGAAGCCTAAAGCATACTTTAGTTTTGAGAGACAGCCTTTCAAAAGGGCTTTTCACACTTCGCCTAAACCCTTTTTTGTAAAGAAATGTTTCACACTTGCAATTTAGTAGCGGGCTTAGCACTGCTTTTTACCTGGGGTTATGAAATTCTGCTCCGTTTTTGCAGTGTTACATCCTAACCAAAGGCAACACGACACGCAATAAAAGGCATCTTTTCCACGTTAATCAGACTTTTTGTGCCAGCCAGCCATGATGGCGATGCACAACAAGCTACAGGGTATTATATTTTAGAAACAATTTCTATTTCTGCAATGTTGCAGCTGGAACAACAACATACAAAGTATGACAATGATAATCTTAGGTACTGATTATGTACTTTATTTAATTTTAAAATAATTTATTGTGAGTTTGAATGTCATTTTGTGTGACCTCATTCATTCATTCATTATAGTCATACTGAATGTGACAATGGATAATTCACCTCAAATTCAACTCAGATTCATGCCTCATATTCATGTGCATTGGGGAGTCACGGAAACACGTTATTTCAGCATTTGATGGGAAAAATGTCAAGATACATTTATAGTCCGAAAATCTAGGAAAAACTAGATAGTACAGTCGCCAATATATAATATGAGGATGTGTAATGCTAGAGCCTTTATGTGAATAGATTGTGTGCTGTGTTTGTCCAATCAATGACACTGCAAATATGCATTTCTCACCAGAAATTGACCTATAGAAAAATACTATGCTGAAAATTAAAATTATGTGCACATGCTTATCCTTCCACCGAACCTCCAAAATGTAATATCAAAGTGGTATGGACTCAAAACATGGTGAGACAATGCCAGTTGAGACAAAACACAAGGTTTTTGTGTCTATCGTATTGCTTCATATATATATATATATATATATATATATATATTATGCAATAGAGAGTCATTTGGACCACTTTATGGTGATTTTTTTGTTTTGTTTTTTGTTTTTTGTCATTTTAGAGATGACAGCCTCAGTTTCTATTCACTTTAATCGAAAAAGAGTAGCTAGGATATTTTTAAAAAAATATCCTCTCAAAAAAAAAAAAAATCTTACAGGTTCAGAATAACATGAGTGAGTAAATGATGACAGAATTTTCATTTTTTATCTCACATTATATTTAAGCACTTGAAGTTGCCATCCTGATTTCTTTAGGATATTTTCCATCACTGCCTCGTGATTTGCAAATAATTAAAAAATAAATAAATATATAAATAAATGGAACTGATTGTAACATGCATTTTCTTATTTTATTATGTCTCTATCTTTTTTTTCTCATTCTTTCTTCCTTCTGAGTATATTTGTGTTGAGTAGTAAACTCTCTGACCCATAAAAACTCTCAGGCTGAGAACTTTGAACAGTTGTAGTACACGCGTAGTGTGTGTGTGTGTGTGTGTGTGTGTGTGTGTGTGTGTGTGTGTGTGTGTGTGAGAGAGAGAGTGAGAGAGAGTCTGGCAAGAACACATAGTCCCCTTCAGGAAAGGCAAGGAGCACAGCCAGCAGGCAGAGAGAGACAGAGGAACATTTTATACACACACTCAGAGTCATCCTCCTCCACCACCAAATTAGAACATTGGCCTCCATGACGATCCAAGGCGAGTCTGAAGCATGCCTGCAATGAAGCATTCCACACCTACCACATGACTCAGTCTTCATTTCACCACAGCACAGCTCCCTCTTCATATTCTGCCCTGGGACAGTGAGGCCCACTGTTAAAACCAGATCTGTTTTTTTTGTCCAACAACAATGTGGATCCAAGATGCAATCTGTCATCAGAGCGTTTAACGTTATAACGTGTCGTACATTTTAAACGTGTGAGAGAAATAGGCTGCTTTTCCAGACGTTGCGTTTTTTGCTTGTGTGTTTTACCGGTGTGTAAGGAGACCCGCATGCTGGGTTTGGCAATGCCATTGCCTGCCTCTGATTGGTCAATTTGCTCATCCAATCCTGGGATTACTTAGCTCTCCACCCAAAATCAATGAAAGCAAAATGAACTTGAGAGAAAAAGTATAAGAGAGAATGAGAGAAAAATACTGAGGCTCAAACATATACTTATACGTTTTTTTTTTGTTTTGTTTTTTGGCATGTTATCATAAATATTGAGTCTCTCCCTTTCTCACACACGCACGCACACACACACACACACACACACACACACACACACACACACACACACACACACACACACACACACACACACACACACACACACACACACACACACACACACACACACACACACACACACACACACACACATATAATCCTTTCTCCCTGCTTAAAAAGGATGTGGCATTGTGTGTGAAAGGTTTCAGGCATGAATAGAGTGACTTCTGTGAATGGAAAGGCTCTGGCCTCTAGAATATGCTGTAAAAATGCCTTTCAAAACAATTCCTTACAACTTTTTACAAAGCCTTACAATTCTTACCGACCCCAGACGTGTAATATATAATATAATATAATATATATATACAGTACAGTCCAAAAGTTTGGAACCACTAAGATTTTTAATGTTTTTAAAAGAAGTTTCGTCTGCTCACCAAGGCTACATTTATTTAATTAAAAATACATTAAAAAACAGTAATATTGTGAAATATTATTACAATTTAAAATAACTGTGTACTATTTAAATATATTTGACAAAGTAATTTATTCCTGTGATGCAAAGCTGAATTTTCAGCATCATTACTCCAGTCTTCAGTGTCACATGATCCTTCAGAAATCATTCTAATATGCTGATTTCCTGCTCAATAAACATTTATGATTATTTTCAATGTTGAAAACAGTTGTGTACTTTTTTTTTTCAGGATTCCTTGATGAATAGAAAGTTCAAAAGAACAGCATTTATCTGAAATACAAAGCTTCTGTAGCATTATACACTACCGTTCAAAAGTTTGGGGTCAGTAAGAATTTTTATTTTTATTTTTTTTTTAAAGAAATTAAAGAAATGAATACTTTTATTCAGCAAGGATGCATTAAATCAATCAAAAGTGGCAGTAAAGACATTTATAATGTTACAAAAGATTAGATTTCAGATAAACACTGTTCTTTTGAACTTTCTATTCATCAAATAATCCTGAAAAAAATATTGTACACAAATATTTTGTACAATTGTACACATTAAATGTTTCTTGAGCAGCAGATCAGCATATTAGAATGATTTCTGAAGGATCATGTGACACTGAAGACTGGAGTAATGATGCTGAAAATTCAGCTTTGCATCACAGGAATAAATTACTTTGTGAAATATATTCAAATAGAAA
Organism: Megalobrama amblycephala; assembly: GCF_018812025.1. NCBI lineage: Eukaryota > Metazoa > Chordata > Actinopteri > Cypriniformes > Xenocyprididae > Megalobrama > Megalobrama amblycephala. Next base: position 17,404,650 of record NC_063056.1, on the reverse strand, counting down.
ACAGTTATTTTAAATTGTAATAATATTTCACAATATTACTGTTTTTTACTGTATTTTTAATTAAATAAATGTAGCCTTGGTGAGCAGACAAAACTTCTTTTAAAAACATTAAAAATCTTAGTGGTTCCAAACTTTTGGACTGTACTGTATATATATATATATATATATATATATATATATATATTATAGAGAGAGAGAGAGAGAGAGAGAGAAACACACACATATATAGTTTTTGAGAGCAATCATTATAGAAACTATGTAATTTCCTTGATTCTATAGTCTGTATAATGGGCTCTGATCAGCCAATCAGGAGCCAGTCAATAGCTGTGCAGTTGGATCCTGAATTGTGACCAAGTGGTTCAGAGTTTGGCTCACTTATTACATTACTGATGAAGAGATCAAACTGATTAGAACCACTTATAAGCTAAATTAGTCCATCAAAGTGATGCCACAACCTCATTACTTCATTAAACACAAACCTTCAGTGCTCCATTACGGGTTGATAACTCTCTCTCTCTCTGTGTTTCTGAAGAAGCACATGTTTTGTTTCAGGATGCCTTTGTGTCATTTTTTTTTTTTTAATGAAGGATTGTGGACTGCAGTATTAAGTCATGTGAGGAGTAAAGTACAGTAAATAGTGAATCAAACTCAGTGTTGTTGCAGTAAATAGATAAACTGATCCTTTTACATTATGTGTTGAATAGTCACATGTTTTTACGGTCATGAAAATGAGCCTACAGCTCATGACTGAGGAACACTGTGTGTATATCTTTACAGTGCTGAAGAGACAAGTGAGTCCAGAGGAACTTCAGGCTCCTGGTGGACCTTACATAAAGAAGACATTCACAGTAAGACAGACACACACACACACACACGCCAAATGTGCACAGACTCCAAGCTCTAATTGCATAATTTACTATGTTTGGTTCTGAGAATCCATTTACAGGGAGGAAAAAGTTCACAACTAAAAATAGCAAGAGGAAGTTTTTCCTCAAATGCATGTGGAAATGATTCTAGCCAGGAGCAATTTAGGATCCCATGAAAGCTGAAAATGTGTGACTTCAGCTGTCAAATATCTGGACACGACATGAATTTTCAATGATTTGTTATAACTGATAGTGTCTGTGTTGTTTAGATTTGGCAATAACAATGTTATATAATGCATTACATTCATTAAAATTAAATAGATAGATAGATAGATAGATAGATAGATAGATAGATAGATAGATAGATAGATAGATAGATAGATAGATAGAATTAAATTTAAAAGAAAAAAGAATCTGTGTAAGTGTCTGAACTGGAACTTAATAAGTTAATGTGCTTGGATGTATGTGTTTGCAGATTGTGGGAGATGCAGTGGGCTGGGGATTCGTGGTGAGAGGAAGTAAACCCTGCCACATCCAGGCAGTGGATCCCGGCGGACCTGCGGCAGCAGTGGGAATGAAGGTACAGCACTCATCCTGCAAACTTTTATTATAGTCAGAAAATGGCATGTCCATATTGTTCACATTTTATTCTTATTCTAAAGGTATGCACAGATATTGAAATTTTGGCTTAACCAATAAGCGAGTAATTATTTTTATATGATAATGAGTAAGTGGCCACAACCCACTCCTACATGCGCTCATGATTTACCATTATTTGTCGAATTTTCATGGGGAAAATCACATTTTAGTAACTAGTGACAACTGTTTTATGATAGAAAAGTTAAATGACCGACAATAACTAATATCCAGTGATGCAAACTACTCAACCTTTTTATCAATGTTTTGAATTGAAAATATACTATAATTTTTTGGACCCACCTCAATTTTCAAGATTTGGTTTACCAACAGAAAGCTGCTTGGATTGAAAGTGACATCTCTGTGCAAGTTGTATTTCACACATCACTACGTGACCATAGACAAAGACCTTTTTTGTTCAAATTTCTCTGACCACACTTTTAGAGGTAAAGTTTTCTTCGAGAAACACGGCTAGAATTTTACCATAATATATTGCCATCCCTTTAAGTTAATGCTTGATTATGATCCAAGAGATTGAGATAGATAGAGATGATGGAGTTTACAAAATACCCAACCTCTTCAACCCACCCAGTCATTTAGGTTTGACTTTAAGCACAGTACACTGTGGAGCGATCATAATGTCCTCAAGTCCACTCAAAATATAGTCTGTTTGCCAAATGTTTTTTTTTATGTGGATCCAAGCTAAGACACTCGATGTCTACTGGAAGTGTGTATATGTCTAATTTACTGTAGTGGCAGATGGAATAATACCTGCCCTCCCTCCTCTTTAAACAGTTCAGCATTCAGCAGTCATGACCCTAATTTACAGCAATAATGAACCATTACTGTTATGCAGCTTAAAAAAACACTTCTCCCTCTGCATCACTTCTGAATGCTCAGTACATAAGGTCATGTTTGCAGACTGAACTTATGTGCTCAGTGTGTTTCTGAGGTAAAAGTATTGTGCTATTTAAAGACAACCTCTGAGACCATAATGTTGCATCTGCTAAATTACACCAGCCCAGCTCCCAGCTCTTTTTATTGCAATGAACATTGTTGCAAACACAATTAGCAATTTTTCTGGGCCAAGAAAAAAATCTTTTTTTTTTTTTTTTTTTTTTTTTTTTTTTTGCAGGTACAAAACATCTTTTTGTACCTGCATCAGCAAATTATTTGCAGAAATTTTAAGCAAACAAGTTTAAATTTGCTTGTTGTTTATTTACTCATTTATTTAATAATTCACTTAATTTTATTATCACGGGAAATGACGTGGACGATATCTGAATCGGTGTCCATCATTTTGCGAGCAACTGGTGATAAAGAAAAATACCATGTCACAATATTGAAAATATTTCCATTTTAAACCATGAAGGCGAGCCGGTGGATATCAGATAAACAATGTGCAAACTTTGTGTGAGAGTTATGCCGGTGAAGAAGTCTGAAACTCCAGTCAATTATTCACTACGACAGAAACTGAAAGTAAAAACGGACTGAGCTTTTGGCACACTGCATTAACGGCGCATCCTCTTGGAGACAATGAGAGATGAATCTAATTTATTTTCTTACAATTTCTCTTGTGGCCCATAGTGAGAAAAAAAATGAGTATTTTTCCTAAATCGATAAATTTGCATTTGCCCCCCCCCAATGCCGCCCATGGTTCTGTGTATCACTACACAACACCCTTAGCAACCACTCTTAGCAATGTAAACTGTATGTTCTCAATTGATATTGTTCATTGAATTGAATAATAAAAAATCTGCTTAAATAATCTGATGGGTTTTTCCTGTGACTTACAGCGCTAGTCAAAGCATTTGTTAGCTGCGTCTTGTTCTGTGTTCACAGCAATTCAGTCTTTTCACTATAAAAGTCTTTGTGACTAAGTGAATCACTCATAAAGACAGTCTTTGCCGCCATCTAATGGCATAAAAATGTAACTTCTGTTGCTGTTCACTTTCAGGGATTTTTTTTTTCCGGTGGAAGGAAGGCTTTTAGTGATTTTACTTCATGAAAGTTGCATTGAAACATATTTGTTGACTTTAATATTTGTATTGTGTGGTAACCATTTTATAAAAGCAATAAGGTACTCGAGGCTAGTGCTGTATCGTGAATAAGTCATGGCTGAAGGGGTTGCAGGCACTTCGCGCTTCGCGTCATGCTTAACCGCGCCCTTCAGCGGTGACTTATTCACGATACAGCACAGCCTCGAGTACCTTATTGTTTACTTATATTATATTATATTATATTATATTATATTATATTATATTATACAAGGATTACTCCATAAAAGGTAATTCAGAGGACCTATTACCACAACTTAATAAAATGCACGGTTGCCAGATTTAATTAAACCTTTTAAGTTGCAAACATTATATTACAATAATGATGATCATTACATCAACTTAATACTGTGTGAAATTTTATTTTATTTTATTTTTTTTTTTTTTTAAGATAAAGACATAGAAACTTAGTGAAATTTGATAAACTTTGGAAATTGGGCAGTGCATTAATAGTTACTAGCCTGCTTTGCATAGGACTGGATATGGAGAATAAATGTTTTTAATAAATGGTCAGACCTTTCAATGTTTAATGCTGTTATGTTTGACATTTTAAAGGAGTTTCTGATATGTTTTGTGGTTACCATTGTGCAGAAGAGTACAGCTTGTGGTTAGGTTGTGAGTGCTAGACTAAATTGTATGTAGTTCTATGAGCAATAACTGCACTAATTCCTGTGACAAGTATTATCTTACTTGTTCAATAAATGTATCTGTTAAATAAGTTATATTTAGTCTGTGCTATGCTATCTTTGATTTTGAACTGATATAGATAAGATCAATTAGTTTCAGTGACACCACTACATTTATGAGTGAATTATGTTGAAACTAGTTGGAACAACTTAATTTTTCTGAGTAGTGAACCTAAAAAAATAGTCTATGCTATTAAATTAAGTTCCTATAACTCAGAGTAGTGAACATAATTTCATTAGAAGTTGTCATAACTCAAAAAGCTTGATGTAAACCATTTTTGTTAAACCAAAACATTTATTTTTAGAGTGTACCTCTTAGCACAGATATTACAAATGCTGGAATTGTACACATGCACCATTGTACAGTACAAATGATGCCAAAACAGATTATTTAAGCACTACTGACAATTAAGCAAAATGGCAAGCTTTCAGATGTATATCATTTGATGCTGATAACAGTAACGGTATGACTCATTTTAGATGGTAGTTCCATTATGGGTTTACCAGGAAGGACATAAAGGCTATTACGTTATTCATTTGCAGAACCTCTCGAAGAGTTGATATAGCTGATTTTAAAAAGCACTCCTCTTCTGTTCTCCTGAAGGGGGTAATTGTGTCATGTTGTTGCACTGAGAGAGATTACAATCTGTTTATTGTGTCTCATATGTGGTTTATATGCTCCATATTCATTATGATGTTTTTCAGCACTTTTATGTCTTTATCAAAGTACAAAAAGGGTGTAACAATTGTGAGTAAACATAAAACTGTAATCGTTTTGCCTCATTACAGTTACTCATGCTCATCTCTACAGGTGTGTCAGTTTGTGGTGGCGGTTAATGGATTGAATGTCCTGAGTCTGGACTACAGAACTGTCAGCAACCTCATCCTGACTGGTCCCAGAACAGTGGTCATGGAGGTTATGGAGGAAGGGGAATACTGAAGACGAGCTCACAACCGCTCTACATGTTTTTCTGTTCTTCTCCTTCTCTGGTCTTTCCTCAGTGAGTGCTTAATGGAATGTTCAGAGAAGTGAACTCCTGATTCCGTTCATCATTTTGATTCAAACTCATTAGTTTAAAGAGCATGACACTAATCTGTGCCTCCCATTGGCTCCTCATTGACTGTTACCGGTCCATGTCAGCTGAGATTGTAACTGGACAGATTATAGGGGAAAAGCAGCTGCCAAATATCATTTTTAGTAGAACCGCAGTATTTAAAATACTCTTGAAAGGTAGGTTTGCAGGACCAATGCCAAACTAATACATGTGTGCCATTCAGGTGAGAGCACAATTTAGTGCTCTTTTTCGACTGTTTCCTCATTCAGAGTTTAGGCTTTGACTTTTCAAGAGTAAAAGAATTCAACATTGTGTCAGGTATCTTTTTTTAACTTTGGTTAATTGATCGTAGTAGTGTGGTTATTTTTAAATAACTATTTTAATCCCTGTCATGCTTGCCGGGACTTATGTATATTGATAACCATCAAAATGCAGGGGACAACCAACAACAGCACTTACAGACTTTCAATGAAACTTAAGAGTGAATGTTTAAAACGCTAAGCACATCTGAAAGATATGCTGTTGTACTGTAACTCGTGTCTTTTTTTAAAAAGTGTCTTGTGAAAGTAGTTCAAATTTCCTGTCTTTTGTCTAAATGCCATCAAGAAGGCAAGTAGTTACCTGTAACTTTAATGTTAATATTATATGACAACATTAAAAATATTACTCATAAAGTGTTACGGCAGAAACACACTCTACGCAAGTACACCTACGCTCTTGTGTGAGTCTGGCGGAAACAAGCTGCAGTAATGTTACTTGAGGGCGACAGAGTTGCATTAATATCTCTGACTTTAAACCAGACGTGTTATTCAGTTAAGTAGCCATTAATTAATGAATTAGAATGAAAAAGAAATTGGCTGTAAAAAATACAATTTCTGCTCATTTACCTTATGAGATGAATTGTGAATTGCGGCAGTCTTGGTCAGGCCAAAGTTCCTTTCAAGGAAAATAGTTCACTCGGCGGCCATATTTGTAACACCTCCGGGCAGCTATTTCCAGAGATTGTATATTATAGGGAGATGAGAGGGTCTGTATCTCTTACCATTGGAGAAAGCGTAACGGCTATCTTAATCACGTGTGACACCTCTCAGCCTATTGTGTAATAGCAGTAACATCAGTGCCTGCCGTTTAAAACTCCTTCCCTGCGTACCGCCAGAGGTGGAGGTTTGGATTAGCCGTTATGCTTTTTTGGCTAAAGGTTGCAGGCTTGCCTTACAGTGGTTTTGGCTATTTCGGCAAAGCCACTGTAAGGCAAGCCTGCAACCTTTAGCATGGCTTGTTTTACAAGCATGTTTTACACTAAACAATACTTTCGTTGCGAACTATATGTAGATTTTAGCTTGATAAAAAATGTATTTTTTTAAGAGAAGGCAGACTAGGGAATGATGATGTCACTGCCATTACACGATAGGCTGAGAGGTGCCGCACGTGATTAAGTTAGCCGTTACGCTTTCTCCAACGGTAAGAAATGCAGACCTTCTCATCTCCCTGTAATATCCAATCTCTGATTTCGGGCATCCAAGACCAAGTCCTGTCTATTTGAATGGGGGAATCCTGAAATCCCCAAAACTGCTATTAAATAACACAATTAAATAACATATTTCATATCAGCAACAAAATCTGACATGAACCGTCCCTTAAATGTTGTTTCTTATGCTAAAATAGTGTTAAAACGCGTATTTTTCAGTCTAGACGAGCCAATGCGCATGTGCAATCCTATGCGCGAGTCTCTGGTTTCTATGGGAACCGGAGCCTCTAACAGCAGCTACAGTGACGCAATGACCTTGTCAATCAGCGATTAGCTCTTTTACTTATAGAAGGCGGGACGTATTTGCCATATTGTGCGTTGCAGTTTCTCCCATTCATAACTAATAGGAGTGAACAGCCTTTCTATATCTATAGACTTTGGTCAGCCCCAGCTTCAGACGTTCTTCAGAACGTTTTGCTATCATTCTCATTAAAGGGTTAGTTCACCCAAAAATGAAAATTCTGTTATTTATTACTCACCCTCAACACCCGTAAGACCTTTGTTAATCTTCGGAACACAAATTAAGATATTTTGTTGAAATGGCTCAGTGAGGCCTCCATAGCCAGCAATAACATTTCCTCTCTCAAGATCCATTAATGTACTAAAAACATATTTAAATCAGTTCATGTGAGTACAGTGGTTCAATATTAATATTCTAAAGCGAAGAGAATATTTTTGGTGCGCCAAAAAAAAACAAAATAACTACTTATTTAGTGATGGCCGATTTCAAAACACTGCTTCAGAAGGCTTCAGAGCGTTATGATTCCTCTGTGTCGAATCATGATTCGGATCGCGTGTCAAACCGCCAAATCGCCATCACGAACGTTCAAAACGTTCCATGGATGTTTTTGTGTTAACTTGAGAACATATTAAAGATCATATAACTTAACATTCTATTAATGTTTTTGTTCAAAACTTCGAGAGAACCTTGTCAGAACGTTAGACAAGTCTTGAGAACGTTGTTCGCTGGGGAGACATTTTGGAACACAAGTAGGCTACGCTCCTGCTTTCACGTACTTGCATAGAGTTGTTGTTTTTTGGTCTTATTGTTTTAACTGTAAGACTTACTGCAATGAAAAAACTTAGAATAGTCATAGAGTAGTAGTGTGTTTATAGAGTATAATGCAATAATAAGACAGACAATTAATTGACTCACCAAATTTTAGTTTTAGAAATACATTTGTAATACTATACAAGGATTTATTAGGCAAATGGGAAATATACAGTAGTGCAGTATGTGCGAACTCCCGCATGTGTATTGCTAAGTCATCTGTGCAAGAATGACACAATATGATATCATCTAGTATTAACCTATGTGCTCATCTTCCACACATTCCTCACTGCAGATACTACATTTTTGCAGGATGATCATTGTGCAATTGTACTTATTCGTATTGATGAGAACGACAATAATATTCACATGATAATCTTTTGTTTTAATGGAAAGTTTTAATCTTCTGCCTTAATGACCTGTATTGTGCTGCTAATTCTCACGGCTGGTCACGCAACGTCTCTTATTATAAAGGATATACCATGTCCTCTATTAAAGACAGTAGGCTAAGTGAAGATTTTGGGGGTGATCATGACAATCATCATCAGGGTAGTCTGTTAAATACTGGTCCAGATATGTGCAACATATTCCCCACTTAGGGGAAGTATAAGCTAATATAATAATCGTCTATTCTGAAATAGAATGTAAAGTAGAGTTTTATTCAAAACTCTTTGAGTGTAACTGAGTTCAATGCACGTGTCTGTACAAGGAAGTAAGCTCATGGTACCATATTGCCTATTTGTATTTCTTCGTGCAGCTCTAAATCATGATTATGTGTGTTTTGATTAATGGCTTATTAAACGCCTTGATTTCATTAAAAAAACTTCTGTCTTCTGTGTCTTAAATCCACATAATTCACACAAATCTGTCTATGGCACATGATTTTAGATAACATATTTTTATATATTTCTAATTTTATTTTATTACAAAATATTATCTGTAACAAATTTTCGATCTGACATATGGACTCCACAGGCTATAAAACTTAAAATATTCTGTTTATTTACATTTTTAAATTAAAATTGAAATGCCAGATTTGTAAAGTGGCCTCAGACTTTTGCACCCCACTGTATACTATTGTATCAAACTGTATCTACCACATATTCATAACCAGAAACAATAACCACATTCACTTTGTGTAAAGGGATGACGTAATGCTGTTGACTTGAATAATTTAGGTTTTCTAGTGCCACCTGTTGGTTAAAGATATTTTGCGCATTTTATTAACATTCGAGCTCCGAACGTTATAAACAGCCTATAACTTTTTAAAATTAAGTTGCTGTTAGATTTTTTAGATCTTCATTTTTTGGTGGGCTCATAGTTCTTTAAGGTTCAAGGTTCTGAGTAAAAATGCTTGTCCAGTTCTATGTCGAATCGCTAGAGGGCAGTGTTACTCTATCCCTCGTCTAATACGACACATTCGCTTCTCTTTAGTTCTGTGGTATTAAAAGTTCAAATATTGTTCGTCAGCAGCCAGCACAATGTCAAGATGTCATTCCTTTTAAAATAAATTTACCTTCTGAGGAATCTTCATTGTCAAAAACAGGTTGTAAATGTTCCACATTTGTTATTTCCTACCAATATGAGACAATACATCATTCCAATTCCTATTAAAGCGCTCTTCTGTTTTAGTATATTAATCTTACCTGTTGTCTGAATGAAACATACTGTAACAATATTATTTTTCCTCCTTTTTACTTAAAGCACAGCTTAAGTTTACTCTGGCTGTAGGAGTAGACGATGTGAGTGTTGATAGAATGTGTGTGTTTTTTAAAGCAAAAGAAGACCTTGGGTAATTCCCTTCTCACTAAATGAGGTAAGAGCAGACAAACAGACTTTTAACCTCTGTCTTCAGTCAACCATCCCCCTGTTAAGGCTGTTACTCGGGTTTAATAAGTAATACAGAATAGTTTTTTCTCTTTTAATTGTTGAGAATCTAATGATCTTCAATCATTTTAATCAAATCCGACAAGATAATATTTACGAGATGTGATTAGAACAGATATCAAATAAATCATGATTATTGTGAATTAATTTAATGGGAGACTATAAACTATGCAAAAGAACAGAAGTGCAACCAGTGCATCGTTCATCTGCAGAAACATATCTGAAGTGAAGATCAAGTGCTTTAGATCAGCCACATTTTTCTACTTAAGTGACCATGCAAAGGTTTATCTCCTAAAGCAATGTTCTGCTGCTGATTCCCTGAAGTGGGAGGGGAAGGGAGTCTAGATGCTTTCTTAGTTCAATAGGCCACACAGTTCAGTGACAACTAATGAATGAATCTTATCAGATGCCAACTGCTCCTTCCTTGGTAATCCCTCAGTCTTACTCCACAGCTCAAACCTGCTTGTTTATAATAAATAAATAAAAATACATTGCCATATTACTTTTACAAATTGATATTGTCAGTGTTGTCATATAATATGCATTTATCTACTTACCTTAATAATAAATAATTCATTATTATTCTATAGAGCCACGCCCGTTTTAAGCGCTGCTCTCGTGTCTTCTTCGGTTTGTGTTTCCACAGTGTGAAGGTAAGATCTTACGAATTTATGAATGAACCGCTCGTTTTAAAATCTAACATTTGTTATGACATCTGCTTCAAATATTACAATGTTCATAATAACTTTTGTTAACTCTACAATAAGTAAATCCACTTCACTAGCTAATTACTCTTTGACAGTGATGCCATAGAAATATACAGAGCTACCGCACTTGTTTTTTTTTTGGCACATAAGGCCTCACAGAGAGAACATGAGAAAAATTTGGATATTTCTGCCTCATTGCTTCCGAGTTCATATTGTAGAAGAAGTCTCAGATCTCAGGAAATGAAGACCACTTTTATGAGCACAGAACATTGCCCAGACCATTTATGCAAGATTGACCAACAGCACAGTTAAGCACACTGATTACCTTCACAGACCGTCTGTGGAAAATATTAACCTTTTGTGTTAATGATGAATCTTTTGTGAAACCTCCTCACGGGCGAATCACAGTAAGATGAGAGGACTTGCCAAATCTTAAAAATAAGTCTAACAAGGGCAAGACTCATCATCCCCTTCATACTACTCAAAAAAAGTCTGGAAAACAGCCAGATTTACATGAATATGCAAACCCGAGCTGTATTCCATGTCCTTCCAAGTTTGCTAAGGGATGCCATAGGCCTATTAAATAAACACTGAGATAAGCATACTCACAAATGGTTACTGAAGATAAAGAGGCTGAAATTTCAAAGATCGATATGCGCTGGAATAGTCCGTGCCACGGCCGTGACCCCTGCGAAGCCTGTGAGATTGTTAGCATTTGGCGTTTTTTAAAACCTTTATTCCTAAAGACCTTTGTTCATCTTTGAGAGGTGTGTCTATTTTGCTACCATATGAATCTCTGCAATTCAAACACTGTGTGTGTGAAAACTGCCTTTATGTGCAAGCGCGCATCTGCTTGTCTACATGAACTGCTCTTTCCTGTATCCCCAGGGTCTTGCAGACTCCTCAACGCCATCATCTTTTGCCGTATCCCACGGTTAATTAGAAGTCGCTGAATAATATAAGGTTCCTTTGGAGCCTGCTGAATGAACCCACTGATTAGCCCACAATGCCTCATTACGCTTGGCCTTGTCATTTGGGAATAAGCCATTCAGAGTTAAAGAGCTTACAGCCACTGCATATCGGCATCCAGGTGTCACCGTTCTAGTCCCGCGCCGACTGTACATTGAAGTTGATAAATGCCGTATATGCTGCAAGCTGGGCTGCTTTCAATGAGCCATTTATTCTGTGAATAAGATTTTGAAAATCTATAAGATTCTCTTAACTTTGAAATCAAAATGTCCTCTTTCTTTTGAAGGATGAGTTTGCGGTAAAGTGCTGTAAACATTCCTGCACTATAAGGCTCAATAATAAACAAGAGACCTGTCCTCGGGAGAGATTCGAAGTAGTTTGAAACACTTTTCAGAGATATTTACATAGTGTCATTGGTTGTAAATTGCTATTCGGCAGTCGTATTTGTTTGTACTGAAGTCAACAATGTGAACATAAACATAGATTAAATTAGCATAACCTTCAAAATCATGGTGGAGGATCATATGGTGGGGTTTCATGAGCCCTTGATCATCTCTGTAATGTATTTACTCATCAGATGAGTCATGCAAATGAAGCGGTTCATTCAGACTGCAAATCTGCAGTCTCGTGGGAAGTGCTGCCATTGTGATGGCCCATGGCAATCAAATAATGAATAATGATAGTCAAATATTCTTTCATCCCCATAACCAAGCAGTATGCAATGTGGATTACAAGAATATGGTTCTGGACAAGAGAACACCTGTTTAATACTAGTGTGAATTTGGTGGATTTCTACAATATCGAGGTGTTGGGTAGTGCAGAGGACTTCCAAAATAACATTGCACTCTGGAATCTGTCCAATCAGCAACCTGCACACAGTAAGAAACATTTCACGCACAGTCTCACACATCTTTCACATCTCCTCATTTCAACACGTTTTGTGTACATTCAGATAGCTTTGTTCCCTGCTCAACTTGGACTGATAGGCTATAAGAAGGTGCAGGTGTTACTGAAGGGATAAAAAGTTATTCCAAAACGTGTTTGGAAATTCTTCTCAATATGTTAGGAGAACATATTAGAACATAGAACACAATGTAATACAATATGTTGATCAATATAGGCAATTGAAAAGAGAATGGAAATACATATTGTTTTGAGATAATGAGACCAATTTCTAGGCTTTTTACATTGAATCTACAAGCTGGGCTGAATCCAGTGTGTGATTTATGGGGTATTTAGGGGGGGTCTCACTCTCCCAATTAAAGTTGGCATGAAACGGAAGTTACGATAGTCTTTTTTCAACACTGCGTATATCCGAGTGGAATGGCTTCTCGAAGAAGAAGAAATTATGAGTCTTGATTTGGTCCATTAGAAATTGATTGGATTGTTGTCGTTTACTGTTGTAGTGTGTGATTGAATAAATCAGTTAATAAATACTGCAATATGACTTTGCAATATGACTATGTCAATTTTGATTTCATGGCTTTAAGGTTTGAAAACCTGAAAAGAAGTAACAAAAAGCTTTTATGTATGTGTTATAAATGTATGTAATACATTTTTTATTCTGGCATGATTTTATAACATCATACATCAACATAGTGCAAAATAGTATTAAAATTATGTGTAGAAGTCATTGCTTTGTTATGAGAAGGAATGTCCGGAAAAATTTATTTCATTGATGTCATTCGGAGTAACCAATATAAAGGTAACATTTTGGATCAAGTCATGCGGACAGTATCATGTGACATCATTCAGACACCTGCAAAGGATCACATGGTTGTGAAGCAAAGTAACTAACTCTCTTTTAACTAGCTATTTGAAAAATTAATTTTTCACTTGCTCATACGTAGCCTATGTCCCGAAACATCAGGTCATTCGCTATAAAACATGGAAAATGTTGTAATATTTGAAAAACTTGTACAAAATACAAAATTGTTGATTGTCCTTTTGTTAGCATTGTTTGAAAATATCATCATTTGGTATAACCAAATGTGTCATTTGGTAAAACCGAAATTTTGCTTAAACCGAATGACTTTTTTGGTGACAAATCTTGCAAAAAATGACAAAAACAGTGTTAATTGATTATAAAAACAACATAATCTCATTGTTAACACTTAATAAAACTTCAAAATTAATTATATCTCCATTATGTTTTTTTACACTTTTAAAATCTTCTTTGTCAATGACCCATATCTAGCCTATAGTTTCTGGCGCTATTGTAGGCAACAAAGTATAATATTGTCATTATTTGTCACTTTGTTAAATAGTTATTTAGGCTACCTATATCACACACACACACACACACACACACACACACACACAAAATGTTGTTTAAAAAGTTTGGTTAACTGTGACAGGGGCGGCAAAAGTCTCAGACAATACTGACAATAATTCCTATAAAATCAAATGTAGCTGAATAATTGCGCACATTTATGATTCAATTAATCTGGCTTAATAAAATATCATCCATCATCCCGGTGTAGGCGTTATGATTGTTCATTACAGTTGCATTCCCTTGAAATGTAATGAAAATGGATTTTTTTTGGCTGCGCTGAACAGCCTCCGTGTAGGCAGGATCAAGTATTTGAGAAGGGCTCTTGATTGTCGTGAGATCATTCGTCGTCTGTCCAGTGGCTGCAATTGGTCGCATGAACGTTTTTTTTTTTCGAAGACTCAAGACTAAAGGATGAAATGAGGTGCAGAGCTGAAGAGCTAAAGGAATGGGCGAGTAAGGACAGACGAAACACGCACACGGAGAGCGCTGTGATCTGTCTGACTGACGCCAAGAGAAGATACGAGTGAAGTCTGATCATCACAAGACGCGGGAATTTGGATCACATTTAGATCAAGAGGATTTCACTGAAGCGAATGGTGTGAAAGGTAAGACTGCTGTATGATTTATTCTTTTATACTCTCACTTAATTCCATTAGGCTATCTCATCTGCGTTTTATTAGAACAACACTGGGAGAATTAGTCTAGAAAGAGCGTCAAAAAGACGAAAATACTTGCGACATTTTTTCACTATTTTGCCACTTTACTTTGTATTTTTATGTATTTGCTTGAATGTGTCTTAAAGTATAATCTCTTTTTGTTCTATTCATTTATTACACCCCATATAGGCTACTTTAAAGTGCGTTTGAGGGCATATTTAGCCTATATTTTATATTATTTGCTCGTAAAATATTTCCTCAACTAACGTAAACAGAAGCACACAGAACTTATAGTTTAGCCTATATAGATTTCTAGTTCCATATAAGTTTTGTAGCCTATTATTATTATTATTAAAAATCTAGGGGTGTCCCAAACACCTCCGATGCTCAAAGAATATAGGCTACTTGATGTATCCTACATCTATTTTTAAATTTAGCGCGTTTCATCTTTACTGTGTTGTTGAGAATAGAAATGAAGCCAAGGTGAGTGCTTGATGTTTATTTCAGGATTCAGGATTCAGTAGCAGGTGAAACAGATAGAAGAGAGAGAGAGAGAGAGAGAGAGAGAGAGGGAGAGGAGGGGGGGATTTATCAATGCATTGTGGGCTCTACTTTTATATTTGACTGATATGAAATGCTCAGTTCCTTAATAGCATGCCTTTTATCTAATTTTACAGAATAAAAAAGCATGCTTCAATGCAAATTACCAGTTAAATATTGTGATGGACAACCATGTGCAATCCAAACAAGGTTTATTTTAAACAATGTCCATTTGAAACTAGAGCATCGTATTTTTTCCCAAACATATTAGTTATAGAAGAATAAGTCTGTGTCACAACAGCTGAGGAAACCTGATTTACTGAACTACATACCATAGACTGCAGCTAACCAGCATAATCTCTTGACCCTAATTTAGACCACTGTTTAAGTTAAGTGGGGGTGCCCTCTTGAACAAGCCTGGGCGGCTTCCTTTCTAAACACACGTCAGCCTTCTTATCCGACATGAATGACAGGAGCTGTAGTGTCCTGCTTGTTCTCAGGAACAACAATGGTCCTCAGGAAGCACTTCTCACTGGCTGTCCATCAAAACTCAACAAAGTCTTTACTGTTCTTGACCCACAGAGACATCCCTCCCTCCCTGTGTTTCTGAAATCCCCCTGAGGCTACACGGCTTCAGTGAATTCCTCCACTCACTTGCTGTTTCTGTCCCTCTGTAGGTTCAGGGCAAGGCATCACTCACACAGCTATAAGGATGCAGGTGTCGGGATCGAGGATTAAGCTGTGGTGTCCGCTTATCTCGCTGGCACTGATTCAGTTTTTCGCCCCTGTTTCTGCTCAAGGTAATTGCTGTCTTCATGGTTCTGAATTGGCATTTTGCTCTGGTGTATTGTGTCATTGTGTAAAATATGAGATGTTGTCCTTATCATTCAGTGTAAAATTTTGAAGGCAAATGGTTAGGCTACATCTGATTGTGATTTGAAAAAAAAAGAAAAAAAGAAAAAGGAACATTTGACCCTTCATGCACTTTTACATCTCCTAAGAGGACCCATTTCAGTGTAATGCCTCTCAGTATGAAGGTAAAAAGGGCTAAAGTGAGTCTTGAGGGTTTTAGATGGGATAGAGATGTGGAAAAGCATTTAGACTAACATCAGAGGGGACCACAATGATAATATCCCTCAAGGCAGCTTAAAGGCTTAATTGGTTGCTCTGTTTGGAAGGAGTTTCACATTCCTCCCGGGCCCTGGAGTGAAAGGTGGAGTCTGGATCATCATCTGGAGTGGGAGTTACTGTTCGGAAGATAAAGTTTGGATTACTCTCTGAATTGTTTTTTCACTCTTCCTCCCAGACCAGCACTTGTGTGATGGGCAGGTGTAGTTTTTAAATTTATGCCGCCTAGACAGGTTATTTCCATCCCTAAAAGCACTGAAAGCTGTTGTTGCGATTTTAAACTGCGCAGTGGTGCAGCTGAATAGGAAAAAACAAACTAAAGACAACTTTTAGTTGAAGGAATATTCTAGGTTTAATACCAGTTAAGATGAATCAACAGCACTTGTGGGATAATGTTCATGATTACCATAAAAATGAATTTCTACTTTTTGCTCCTTATAAAAAAGCAAAAATCTGAGTTGCAATGAGGCATTTACAATGGAAGTGAATGGGACCAATCCATAAATGTAAAAAAAACCTCAATCACTGCTTCTGAAATCACATACTGAGTTGGTAGTATGTCTGGTGAAGAACTTGCTTTTTGACTGTTAAAAAAGTATGTTCTATTTCTATATAGTATTAAAGGGTTAGTTCACCCCACAATGAAAATTCTGTCATTAATTACTCACCCTCGTGTCGTTCCAAACTCGCAAGACTTTTGTTCATCTTCGGAACACAAATGAAGATCTTTTTGATGAAATCTGAGAGATGTCTGTTCCTTCATTGACTGCCTTTGCAACTGACACTTTGACGCTTCAAAAAATTCATAAAAAGATCAGAAAACTAATCCATATGAATCGAGTGGTTTAGTCAAGATTTTTTTTAAGAGACTTGATTGCTTTATATGACGAACAGATTTAATTTAGTCTTTTACTCACATGTAAACATCGATCAGCGAACATAAGCAGAAGATCAACCTAACCCGAATGACACACAAGTACAAACCTCTTCCAAAAGCTCAAACGTATCGCGTAACACACAAGAGTGAACCTCATTGGTTAAGTAGCACATTGATTTGAGCTTTACTAACATTTATTATTGATTAATAATGACTTATTTTTGTGTGGTTCCTTCACAATCCTATTGCCTCGAAAGACATAATTCAGGGGACCTGTTACCACAACTTAAATAAATGCGTGGTTGCAAGTTAAAAATTCTAATTTATTGTTTTAATTAAACCTTTTAAGCTGCATTCATTATTTTGAAGAGTTCTGTTGACATAATAATGTTGATCATTACATCAACTTAATATCATCTGTAATTTAAACTCAAATTTCTGCATTAATTGGCTTTTAAAAATAAAAAAATAGGTTGTAGTAACTTAATGAAATTGTCTTGCTAATTTCGGAAATTAGGCTGTGGATTTCTAGTTTCCTGCAAGTTTTTGTGTTTACTATTGTGCTGAAGAGTAGATACATGAAGGTAAACACTACATTGACTCTATAAAGAATGACTATGCTAATGCAAATGACAAGTAATATCTTACTTGTTTATTAAATATACATGTTAAATAAGTTATGCTAGCATGTGCTATGATAGCTGTTGATTTGAACTGAAATAGATAAGATTGATTCATTCCAGGGCTACAACTATGGTTTGAGTAATCAACTTAAAAATTTGTGTTTATGCTACAAATTATTAAGTTCCTCTAACTCAATGTAGCTTTTTGAATGTAAATTCAAAGTTCAGTGCATGATTTGTAAACTACAATATTTTGACATTTGCATCACATAACCAACTCCATATGCATGGCTGTTCTGACATAGTAAACTTGCTCGGTAGCTCACCTGGTATGGCAAATAGATATCTCATGTTTGCTTTATCGGTTAGATTTAGAGTAGTCTCGTGTAGCCAGACCTTCAGACTGACGGCAGAAGGTCTGGACTCCATAGCAGCTTTCATTGGCCAGGGACCACCCAGAGGCTGTCTGACTGACATGTAAAGCAACCAATCACAGTTTGTTTTGTTCAGCGTCATGTTTAGGGGCATGAAAATCTAAAGTCGATGTGCCTACAATAATGGACCGGCGTGTACAACTCTTGGATGTATTTTAAACAGTCTGTTCTGTGAACTTCGCATACTTCACATACATTTGGAAAATCCAATCCCCGAAGTCCTTTTGAATTCAAACAATCATATGACGACAGTATTGTTTCCAGTTTTGCGTTCCATATGGATCAGACGTTCAGCCAATGGTCTGGGGGGTGTAAAGTCTGAGCCTGAGACTAGGTTTAGGGTAGAGTTTAGTATAGGTGGTACATTATTATCAAACTCAATAAAGCATTAACCTTTTAGCGCCCATCACTGAACATTTCATTTCAAAACTTCAAAAATATGTACAACAGCTAATGTAAAAAATTTATGTGAAATTATTTTTTGTGCTAATCAACACTATGCCACAAATCAACTGAGCTTAACTTAGCTTTTTGAACCTGCCATATATATTTAACATGACACAGACATATAGAAAGCGTTTGTGTTTGTGGGTACTTGAAGCGTTGGAGTGAAAATGCTTGCAATTGCTGACAATGCCCTGCTGAGAATGAATGGGCAGAAGCAGACAGTGATACAAAAGCATTTTGAAGCGGTATGATGAGACATTATGAGAGTGTTTTGGAAGGGTATTTATTGTGATGAAGTTGTGGAAAAATGAAACAAAAGAACTGAAGGTCAATCTAAAACAGGCTGTCTGAAATCCTGTCAAAACTCTCCAGCAGTCAAATGCACAAAAAAAAAAAAAAAAAAAACACATTTACAGTTTTAAAGTAATTGTTGTTTGGATGTACATGGGCAGTACATCTCATTACAAAACATTTAATTAAACTTTTTGTAATGTATTTTTACACATTGAGAGGTTGGTCAAGTTTCCCTGATTTTCATTTGTTCCTGCTGCTAAGATCTGTGGAAATTTACGTCAGATGCAGCATACTTTGACGATTGTAAAGTGCAGAATGTTTTTGACTGCACCCGCTAAGTAAAGTAGACATTAATATTTTAATTCCCTCAACAGCATTTTTTGAATTTGTTCAAAACAAGTGTGGAACCCTCTGACAGGTGAGTCATTGGAAGCATGATGATAAAAGGACACAGTGGATTTTGGAGTAAAAACTATGTGAGTGTCTCCAAAAGGATGAAAGATAACCACATCAAAGACCTGCGGATTTGTGGGTGCGCGTTCCTAATATACAGACAGATACAGGACTTCCTGCTCGTATTTCTCCAGTTTCAAGTTACAAGTCAGCACTTGTCACCCTTTAACTACCATGGCCATTGTTCTTTTCCTCGCCCTCAATCTCTACAGGATTCTGTTTGGCAGAAACTTTAATCATCAAAAGCCAGGAGGTGTGGATACCTGGGTTTGCTAAGACAGTTTTCCAAGGAATATTGTCATGATACTGCTTCCAGAAATCTTTGTTTTTTTTTTTTTTTTTTTTACACGATGAATGTATTATGTTCTTCTTCATTATTCATGGCTCGTGAGCAGAGTTTTAGCATCTCAACATTGATGGGTTTACTTTCTGAATTGTAACTTGCATACATTTTTCATCTCTCATGGTGTGCAGTACTGAGCTGGCACAACATCTCACTTTCCCCCTCTATATTCGTACCAGGGTGGTTACTTTATACATGATCCGTTGTGAAAATGTTCCAAATTCTCTAGATGGCTGGATCTATATCAGTACTCATCTCATCCCACTCACATGAATGAATAAGAATTATTACTGTCACTTTCCATGACACTGACACTTGGGTGTCCCGTGACATTTTTAAAGCACATACAGTGGGTACGGAAAGTATTCAGACCCCCTTAAAATTTTCACTCTTTGTTGTATTGCAACCATTTGCTAAAATCATTTAAGTTCATTTTTCCTCATTAATGTACACACAGCACCCCATATTGACAGAAAAACACAGAATTGTTGACATTTTTGCAGATTTATTAAAAAAGAAAAACTGAAATATCACATGGTCCTAAGTATTCAGACCCTATGCTCAGTATTTAGTAGAAGCACCCTTTTGATCTAATACAGCCATGAGTCTTTTTGGGAAAGATGCAACAAGTTTTTCACACCTGGATTTGGGGATCCTCTGCCATTCCTCCTTGCAGATCCTCTCCAGTTCTGTCAGGTTGGATGGTAAATGTTGGTGGACAGCCATTTTTAGGTCTCTCCAGAGATGCTCAATTGGGTTTAAGTCAGGGCTCTGGCTGGGCCATTCAAGAACAGTCACGGAGTTGTTGTGAAGCCACTTCTTCGTTATTTTAGCTGTGTGCTTAGGGTCATTGTCTTGTTGGAAGGTAAACCTTTGGCCCAGTCTGAGGCACTCTGGAGAAGGTTTTCGTCCAGGATATCCCTGTACTTGGCCGCATTCATCTTTCCCTTGATTGCAACCAGTCGTCCTGTCCCTGCAGCTGAAATACACCCCCACGGCATGATGCTGCCACCACATTGCTTCACTGTTGGGACTGTATTGGACAGGTTATGAGCAGTACCTGGTTTTCTCCACACATACCGCTTAGAATTAAGGCCAAAAAGTTCTATCTTGGTCTCATCAGACCAGAGAATCTTATTTCTCACCATCTTGGCAAACTCCATGCGGGCTTTCATGTGTCTTGCACTGAGGAGAGGCTTCCGTCGGGCCACTCTGCCATAAAGCCCCGACTGGTGGAGGGCTGCAGTGATGGTTGACTTTCTACAACTTTCTCCCATCTCCCGACTGCATCTCTGGAGCTCAGCCACAGTGATCTTGGGGTTCTTCTTTACCTCTCTCACCAAGGCTCTTCTCCCCCGATAACTCAGTTTGGCCGGACGGCCAGCTCTAGGAAGGGTTCTGGTTGTTCCAAACGTCTTCCATTTAAGGATTATGGAGGCCACTGTGCTCTTAGGAACCTTAAGTGCAGCAGAAATTTTTTTGTAACCTTGGCCAGATCTGTGCCTTGTCACAATTCTGTCTCTGAGCTCTTCAGGCAGTTCCTTTGACCTCATGATTCTCATTTACTCTGACATGCACTGTGAGCTGTAAGGTCTTATATAGACAGGTGTGTGGCTTTCCTAATCAAGTCCAATCAGTATAATTAAACACAGCTGGACTCAAATGAAAGTGTAGAACCATCTCAAGGATGATCAGAAGAAATGGATAGCACCTGAGTTAAATATATGAGTGTCACAGCAAAGGGTCTGAATACTTAGGACCATGTGATATTTCAGTTTTTCTTTTTTAATAAATCTGCAAAAATGTCAACAATTCTGTTTTCTGTCAATATGGGGTGCTGTGTGTACATTAATGAGGAAAAAAACGAACTTAAATGATTTTAGCAAATGGCTGCAATATAACAAAGAGTGAAAAATGTAAGGGGGTCTGAATACTTTCCGTACCCACTGTATGTAACATTTTTAGAATAATTTTAATAAAAAAAAAATCAAACAAATATTTTTCTTTAATTTATGGGAAATATAATTTTATTTGGTCCCAAACCAAATAGACCCCAATAGGGGCTTTCGCACTGAATAGTTCTAGAAACTCAGTTATAGCAACTAGCCAATAGGATAGTTCCCCGAGAACTAATTTCTCTCTTGAGCCACGTTCCTGGTTGTATTCGCACCAGGAATAGGAATTCTGAAGTGGCCAGCGCTGCATTTACAAAAGCTAAAAACCAGTGCATGGAGGATGCCGTGATTGGAGCTGTGTCTTGTGTCTTGGGTTTCGTGATAACGGAGATGGAATGTAAACACATAATTTATGCGGCTGAAAGAGCAAAAAGTGGGGCTAAGAGACTAAATCTCCTATGACAACTTTCAGTATTACATATCATCGAGGCGGAGAAAAGAACACAAACCTGCAGACAACAGATAAATGCCGATATTGCTGTTGTCCATGTTTTTATGGTAAATATGTTTACACAGCTTTTTAAAAATACCGGGTGACGGTGTTTGACAAGCATTTGACCAATCAATGTATACTTACATCACTGATAGTTCCTATAGAGCTGGTTTAGACCCTACTCTGAAGTAGGAGCTAATTTAGTTCCCCCAAAAAGTGTTCCTAGAACTAAAATCGTTCCTAGTTCCTGCGGTGGGAACACGGCAAAATCCAGGTACTTCAGCCAATAGTTCAAGGAACTATGAAAAGGTTCCTCCGGTGCAAAAGCCCCTAATGAGTGATCGCTTCATGTAGGCTAAACTTTTTTAACCCTAATACTTCCAATCCTGCTTTCTGCTGGGTAGTTTTCACTTTAGAAAGATAGAAGCATTGATATGCGTTTCTATATATGCTGATTGATGGAAATGAGTCGTAGTTCCCCAAAGACACATATTTGGACTGATTGTGGTGTGGGCGTCCATGAGAAGATGCTCACTTCACAGGAAACCCAGCAGTGTTCCGTCCCTCAGGTTGGTGTGCCAAGATCAGTTTTATGTCTTCTCTCTGTCTCCTGAATGCCCTGTTTCCAATAGTATTGACCTCTGGGTTTTCATTTTCCTTATCTGCTTGTGCCAAGATGGTTTCTTCATATATAATTTATGCAGCACTTCAGTTTCTTTCTCTGGGCAGAATTGTTGCATGTGAACTATATAAGAACAGAGAAACATGATTAATCAATGTTTCATTACCATACATGTGGGATGTGTGATGTTTGGGTGTGGTGATTTCTCATAGGGCTAACACACAGTTTTAACAACTGATTATGGCTCAGAAGGGATATTTTTATGATATATAAAAATGTTTAGGATTGAATTATGAAAGATGACCCTTAATCAGTTGTTTATGGCCTTAGACACTCATAAACCTGAAGTAATATGCTTTGTTGAACTGTTTAAGACTTGTCTTCCTCTTGAATCTCACTGGTATTTAGGATGCTTTTGATAACAGCAGAAAGCTATGCTTTTGACCTTTAAAAGTCACATTCTCCTCTCACTAACCATCTTGTCATTTTAAATGAGACAATAACTCTCAGTTTCTGATTTTATGTGCATTTTGTCAGATATACAATAAAATAATATTATATAATCACAGATTTGCACAGATTAATATAAACTTTAAAAATGGTCATTGCTAATGAAACAAAAGAGTGAGAATATGACTTGAAACATACCTTTCAGTAGATTTGTATGCAATTACAAAAAAATATTTTAGTTTTTTTGTCATAATATGCATATTTTTTATTTAATAATTCCATTTTTTCCTTTGTAGTTCCAGTCCCAAGAAGACTTCGATTTAAAGTTCTGAGTGCAGGCAAGCTACTTGTCTCATGGAAAGAACCAAAAGGAGAATATGATGGCTACAAATTTATATATAATACTGAACCAGGTAAGAAGCAATGTGGTCAGTCAATATTATGTATATATCTGAATGTAGTGGTACTATGTTTGCACAGTTACTAAATCCAGTATTAACAAAATACAGTTTCTGTTTTAGTTCTTTTGAGGCACAGTTTTTTCTCTAAATGCATGCAAATGTAGTGTCAGGCTTTCTTCACTTCCCTCTGTGAGCTTCAACAGATGTATTTGTTAACCTTGCCAGATCTGAAGGACTCTTTGTTTCTTCACATATTTGACAATAGTCCTTGTCTGGGACTTGGATACGGCTCCCGATAAAACATAAACAGCCAAGGTCACTCTTTGGTTTTATGTCGACCAGGTGCACTAGCCATCAGTTCTGTAAACTTGCCCCTTTGTTAAACGCTCACAACCCCCTTTTCTGGGGCAATAATGAACCATGTCTAAACTCGTTGTTTCTTAGAGCACATTCCAGAACTCTGTGTATATTAGGCCTGGGTCCATAGATATTCATCAGCCAGTTAGACACTCCCAACAGATGGGAAAAGCTCTCGTTTCAATTATAGCAACCCATTTGCTGTGTTTTTATGTGCAAAGTGGCATTAATGGGCATGGCAATTCTCTCTATTGGACAGAGTTGAGATATTAAAGTGATGGAAAATGGCCCAATGAGGACAGGTGATAGTTTGCATCAGAGCGGGTCAATGCGACTCTGTTGTGATTGAGATGAGGAATGTCTGGCTGCAATGTCTGCCCTACTTGGTCAAAATCATGGAGGTCAGACGGAGGTTACTGTCAGATCCAGCTGCTTTTTACAGTATCTGATGTCAGCTGTGCGAAGGTCCAAATCCCACAACAAAATTGGCATCCTGTAGCAGGGCTTCAAACCAAAATAAATAGCAGGGGTGCCATTGGCTTCTAAAATGATTTTTTACAAAATGTATTCAAAAATATAGAATACTGAAGCTGATAAAGTTTGCTTTTGTTTTAAACAGTTTACTCAATGATGTTCATAACATAGATGCATAGCATGTAAAATATTTTTTTTATACTTGATATCTGCAGCAATGTTAGAGGAGGCTGACAGCAGGTCATAGTCTGCATGGCACTGCGTGATTTGTTCCGTTGATTTAGTATATTATTGTGTAGTTGATGTGTGAGATGATATCGCATTATTAATTACCACACCATTGAACATGCTGTAATCTTTTTTCAAAATCTTTTTCATCAATAGCAATTCACTAGGGGTGTAATGAGATCTTGTGCAACAAAATCTCGTGATATTAAAATGTGACGATACATTGAAAAACCATTTAATTCAGTTGGATAACGGTCGCTTCAGTTGTAAACTATTGTAAACGTCTGCTCATCCAGCACGAGCTGCAGAGTTGCACACAGTGCAGCAGGAATTACAGTTCACTGATCACGTGACGAGAGTAAGCCGAGATGACTGACAAGACCGTGGCGGAGGTTTTCGTTGCACAACAGAGCCTAAGCATCGGATAAAGGTCTTATTTTGTAGAATGCATGCTTAGCACCACCGCTCCTTATATACAGATTATGTGTGATCGCAAATTCAAAAGCAAAACACGAGCTCCCTGATGCATGCAAATTAGGCTACGTACAATAGCCCATACAATTTTTTTATTTCTATGTTCAATTTGTGGAAAGGAGTTCAATGAAGAGATCACACACAGCCTCAATCAGAAGTTCTGGAAGCTCATAATTCATGTACTGTAATGTCTGAAGAGACTCATGTTAAATCATACAGGAGAGAAGCCAGTCAGTTGAGTTTGTGGCAAAACCTTTTACAGTGCTTGTATATTGTTGTCTTTTAATGCATATAATAATTCATACTCAGAAAGTAGAACAGAAATGACATTTATTACAAGATGATTATTTAAAACATTTCAAAATGCACCTGCAGACTATTTTTCCAGTCATGAATTTTGTCACTGTGGATTTCTTAAAAATACTGTGCAAAAATCTCATCTCGTCTTATTCTCGTGAACCCAATCTCATGTCTCGTCTTGTGAGCCAAGTGTCTAATCACACCCCTACAATTCACATATCAGCCTTTCTGAAAAAGTAGTTGTACTTAGTATTCATTTTCTTTAGTTTGATGCTATCATTCTAGTGGAGTTATATTTATATGATGCAGTCTTGTAAGAATAATTTTGCTTGTTTGAGAAAATGTAAATTATGCTTCCCAAACAAGGTTAAAACAAAGTCATGTTTCACTGAGGAAATCGGTTATGACTTTGAGCGATTCGCTTTTTGAGTCTGATTCAAAGTGCTTACTAACAAGGCTGTTTCATGAATCTTTTTGATTGACTCATCAAAAGAACCGGTTCATAAGAGTCATTTTATGTGAATCGGACATCTCAGCTCGTGCTGTGCTCATGCAGGAAACACTAGGTGTGTTCAACTGGTGCTGCCAGACCGATTGGTGTATGACATCAAAGTACCGCTAGAGCAATTAGAGAGCAGACGGCTCCGTATGCTTTGGAATCACGGTACTTTGATGTCATACACTGATTTGTCTGCGCAGCGCCACTTCAAATACTACGTACTCCAGTGAGATGATATAAGAAAAAACTGCAATCGGATGCACACAAAGGTATATTTTGGCTCAGGGCATATCTATGGAACTTTCTATTATAGATTTCCTGGCTTCAGAAGTTACAAGTTTTCCATGAGCACAAACAAAATAAACTGAATAAGTACAAAAATATTTGATATTAGGTTTTTAAGTAAGTTTTTCTGTTTGACTGATGCTGCCTTCACGTGCTATCAGAAATTTGATAATTCCCACTTCTGAAGTTGTTATTATGAGCTCATTGCATTCAATTCAGTGGAAATGGCAGGGCGTTCATGTACTATTTTTACCTAGGAAACTCGTATTTACTCTAATTCTGGGCGCACGTGAAGGCAGCATTATTATGTTCAGCAGCAGCTGTGGCCAAATGTGAAAACACACAAATTGAAAAGCACAAATTGATTTCACATCTATTTTTAGAGGTAACTATAATCTATTTTCCCCTCAAAAGTCTTTTGCTCCGCTCTTTTTAAAAATCAAAGCGGGAAGGGAGACATTTGCTTGTGACGCAGTGATTCTGTCCTTTGGTCTCATTTAAACAAATGAGAATTGGAGTTCTTTGATGTTGTCGTGAGAACCGGTGACAGTTTGCTGTCTGCAGCAATCTTCTTTTACTTTTCTATGAGGCGTGATGTGCAAAGTCATCAGCAAACTGTGGCTCT
Organism: Megalobrama amblycephala; assembly: GCF_018812025.1. Classification (NCBI taxonomy): domain Eukaryota; kingdom Metazoa; phylum Chordata; class Actinopteri; order Cypriniformes; family Xenocyprididae; genus Megalobrama; species Megalobrama amblycephala. The sequence goes on along the minus strand of NC_063056.1, from coordinate 17,378,035 downwards.
CCAGTTCTGACTCTCTTTGCTCTGAGTCTAACCCCAATCATGCTCCCACTGCTGCTGAATAAGCAACTTCCACTCCACTTCGATTGATCTCTCGGTAAGCCACGAGGATTTTAATCAGGATCATTGGTCAGAGATCTGAATTGCAGGGGCAGGCTTCTTCATTACATTGAGGGATTGTCATACGAGTGTGCCGCTGTTCAGGCATGACTGATTCAAGTGCAATAAATTTTGGCTGCACTTCTAGTTCATCACTATGCTTTTTTGGGCTATTTTAAATCATCCAGTCCCTTGAAGGGATAATCCACCCAAAAATGAAAATTCTCTCATTTTCTCACCCTGATGCTTTTCTAGATGTATATGGCTTCATTCAGTGGAATGCAATTTGAGATTTTTAGAAAAAATAATCCATCTCTGTGATTCCATATAATGCAATGGATGTAACCCTCACAGTTGACGCTTCAAAAGACACGCCAGCTCTCACTGGCTGCGTGTTTGTGTCATGTTTTCATAGGCCATGTGCTCCTGTTTTTGTCATGTTTGGTGTGAGCATAGGCTTGTCATGTTTGTTTCTATGTGCCATGTGCTCTCCTGTCTATTGTCTTAACCCTGCCCATTTTGTTATCTGATTATTGGTTTAGTTGCCCTCCCTTGTTAGCCACCTTGTTTGCTGCCCTATTTATTCTCCTTGTGTATGCAGTCGTGTCCCAGATTGTCATTGTATGCACCCCTTGTGTTCTGTCTCTGCTGAATCAAGCCCTGTCTTGCCAGCCTTGCCTTGTCAGTTTGTTTCATAACGCTCTTACGTCATGCTTCACACATGCTGACGTTTACGTCATGAACGCATGTGTACATGTATGACAGTTTGCCGTGGTTGCCATGGTTTAAAATGTTAGTATTTTTCTCACACACCTATCATTTTGCTTCAGAAGACATTGATTTATTAACTAGGGTCCTATGGATTACTGCTGTGTTCATCAACCTTTTGACCGTGTTCAATTATTTTTCAAAAAATTTCTGTTTGTTTTTATCTGAAGAAAGAAAGTCATACATCTGAGACAGCATAAGGGTGAGCAAATGATGAGAGATTTTTCATTTTTGGGTGGAGTATATCTTTAAGTTAGTGAAAGTTTTTTTTTTTTTCTTTTCTTTCTCAGTTCACAAAATTGCTAAAAGCAAACATATCTTTGAAGTCATAATCCCAGACTTTGTCACCAGGCAAGGATGTCATGAAGCAAGAAAGATGAGTTTGTGGCCAAGACCTTTTTAGAACAGACCATTTGTCACTGTCAATACTGCAAACAAACTTCATGAAGTTGTTTGCTGTGCAATGGCCATAAAGCTTCCACCCACGGATTGTATTTGGGTGATAACTTGGCATCAAAACGTGTTAGACCAGTATTATTCCTCCTCTGGCTCGATTTGTGGAAGAGTAGAGCAAAGCTGTTTTGGACAGATTGTTTAGCAGGCTATTTTGGATATTATGTGTTTGCTTTTGCATCTGAGAACTAATTATGAACATGCTTATTATGCTCAATTCAATTTTTGAAATCTTTAATGGACCATTTATCCATGTACCAGTTTGTCAACCAGACCAGACTTTTCACCAAGCAAATACTCAGAACAGACATAATAAACTATAAATTGATAAATTCAGCATTAAAATGGCATTTTAGCATTCTTTATCCATTTGTCAGGTTGTAAAAATATGTAATTGGTCATTTGGCAACTTTTTGGCAAAGTGTTTCGTTAATTTATTATTTTATAGTGTTCCCTCTGACAATGCATTTAAAGGGATAGTTCACCCAAAAATGAAAATTTGATGTTTATCTGCTTACCCCCAGCGCATCCAAGATGTAGGTGTCTTTGTTTCTTCAGTAGAACACAAATGATGATTTTTAACTGCAACCGCTGCCGTCTGTCAGTGGTATAATGCAAGTCAGCGGGAACTTGGACTATAAGAGTAAATAAAACAAGACAGACAAATCCAAATTAAACCCTGCGGCTCGTGACGACACATTGATGTCTTAAGACACGAAACGATCGGTTTGTGCGAGAAACCGAACAGTATTTATATCATTTTTTACCTCTAATACACCACTATGTCCAACGGCATTCATCACTCGATTCGTTTGGTCTGATCGCGCTCTGACAGCGGCAGTGATGTCTCGCGCATATACTTAAATGAGAGCGAGACATCACTGCCGTTGTCAGAGCGCGATCAGACCTCACGAATCGAGTGATGAACGCAGTTGCACATAGTGGTGAATTAGAGGTAAAAAAAATGATTTAAACAAACTGCTTGGCATTGACAGTCAGACAATAAAGCACTGGTTTTTATAGGTTTCTGAATAGAAACAGGCATGCAAGACAGTGCATACTAACCATCCTCTCTCTGATTTCTATGATTTGTTTCTGATGACAGGTGGGGAAACAAGTGAGTTGCAAATTGCAAGGGGAGAGAATAAAGCAATAATAAAGGATTTTAATCCCAGGAAGGAGTATTCAGTCAAGGTTATAGCTGTGAGTGGAAACCTGCACAGCCGAGCACTTCAGGGAAAATATACTGGTACGAAATACCTTTTCTCTTTGAAGCAATCCCACTGAAACAGATTGCAAGTGAAAATAATGTGTTTGATTGTAGTCTCCCGTGTGTTTTACGACAGTATTGAAAAATAAAAAATATTGCCTTGAAATGAACAGCTTCAATTGTATAGAGACACTGTCTATAAAAAATATTTAGGGCTACATGTTTGCGATTAGTTGAAATATTGGTGTAGATATATATATATATATATATATATATATATATATATATATATATATATATATATTTATTGATATATGTATGTCACAATAGTTTGGACTTGTTTAATCCCTTATGTCTCTTCAGCAGAAGACCAGAGCAGTGATGGAGACACTACTCAACTTCAAAAACTGAAAGAAGCTGGACCTGTGGAAGAGGGCAATGAGATCTCAGGAGGTAAAGCCAAAGTTTAACCTCTACAGTTGGAAATTTTGGACAGACGTTCTTTTTTATAGCTCAGGAGCCTTTATGAGGTTCTCAGAGATTTCAGATTTGTTTCAGATTTTAATAGTCCTTAGGAGGAATAAACGTAGGTCAGTTATTTCATATAGTAATAGACAACCTGTTCTCATGAGAAAAAGCAACTATGAACTGCTGATTTCATATGAAGATTGGGATGTAAGCAGATTGTATGAAAACATATGAATGAGGTCTTGCATATCTTAGGAATTCATCACAAATTTGTCAATGCATATTGAAATAGATTGAGAGTGTGTTGGTAAAAGATTGGTAAATTGATGGCTCAGGTTAAAGGATTAGTTCACCCAAAAATGAAAATTCTGTCAATAATTACTCACCCTCATGTTGTTCCAAAACCGTAAGACTTTTGTTCATCTTTGGAACACAAATGAAGATATTTTTAATAAAATCAGAGCTATTTCTGTCCCTCCATTGACAACTACACAACTACTACTTTGATGCATCAAAAAGTCCATAAAGAGATCGTAAAACTAATCCATATGAAATGAATTAGGAAGTGGTTTAGTTCATTTTTTCTGAAGGGACACAATCGTTTTATATCGCTTTATAACAGATTTAATTTAGGTTTTTATTCACATATAAACATTGATCAGCGAGCATAAACAGAAGCTCAACCATACATGCTTGACGTGTGAGAACAAACCTCATTGGTTCTTATAGAAGCTCAAACGCGCGGCGTAACACACAAGAATGAACCTCATTGGTTCTCGCGCATCAAGCAAGCATGCTTGAGCTTCTGTTTACCATAGCTGATGAGTATGTTCATGAATGGTTATAGGCCTATGTGAATAAAAGACTAAATTAAATCTGTACAGCATATAAAGCTATCTTGTCTCTTAAGAAAAATTGGACTAAGCCTCTCAATTCATATGGATTAGTTTTATCATCTCTTTATGAACTTTTTAAAGCATCAAAGTGGTAGTTGTGTAGCTGTCTATGGAGGGTCAGAAATCACTCAGATTTTATTAAAAATATCTTCATTTGTGTTCTGAAGATGAACGAAGTCTTACGGGTTTGGAATGACATGAGGGTGAATAATTAATGACAGAATTTTCATTTTTGGGTGAACTAACCCTTTAAAGAGATAGTTCACCCAAAAATGAAAATTTTGTCATCACTTACTTACCCTCAAGTAAAATATCTTCTTTTGTGTTTAACAGAAGAAAGGAATTCATATGGGTTTTGAACAAGTTGAGAATGTGTAAATTATGACAGAATTTTTGGGTGAACTATCCCTTTAATTTCTCTCTGGTCTTGGGAAAATTCGTTGAGAAATATTTGAGTTCATATTGAAATCTCTGATTTTTGATGGCAATCTTTGGTTTCTTAGGAAATTTGAACAGTTTGTGATGTTGTTGAAAGCATGTGAGGCTCTTTTTCTGCAAGATATCTGCAAGATGAGATATTAAAAAGATCTCTCTTGTGATTTTTCTTTCCTATGGGTTCTTCTCTCTTGTGGGTCTCGCTTTCATCTTTCTTTTCTATGTCACTTCTTTCTTTTATCTAACTTTTTAACATTATAAGCAATATGAATTTCCCCATGCGGTCTTCTGAGACTTATTATTGCTGTTTTTCCAGTGAGAGCTGCCCTCCTGTCAAGTTATTTCATCCACGACACTGTCAATGAAATATAAGAACCCAAACTGGCTGAAGTTGCAGAGGGCACCTCTCTGTAGGTCCCATCTATGCCAGGTTTAATGTCCCTGGCATACTTGACAAAATGAGCATGTTCAGGGAGTCAAAGTCAAAGATGATGTTCCTGTCTGAAAGTATCTGATGGAGTCTCTCAGGGCCAGACCTTAGCAACAACTCAGTCAAATATCACAGCAATTTGTTAAAATTCTGAAGGTATTATGTACACAAAAGTATCCATGCTGGATTTTTGACCAAAATGCAATGTACCGATGAAACCGAGAAGGATGAATGTGAGGATAAGGTTACTGAGCTCATGGTTGACTTGTCTCCAGCCCCTCTCAGTTAGCTTTTTGCTGGACTCAAAAGAGAGATTTGGCTTTGTTTAGATGTGAACACTGATGTTTAGTGGGTGTAAAAGCAGCCCAGGCTTCTTGGAGGCTGAAATGTGCTCTTGAGTGAAAGCATTTAACTATGGTCCCTCTGTAGGACGGCAGCTTTTGTGCTACGTGGTCTCGCATCTGTTGTTCAGAGTCTTTAATTTAGGACACCTCAGTGCGTCTGCCAAATGGCAGAGGTTTTAAATCGGTATGGCTCACACAGACCTTTGCGTTCCCCTTTTTCCTCTTCAGAATACCGTCAGAGTGGGCAGGATTTGGCACACGGACTCCAAGTGGGTGGTGGAGCTCTGATTCCGTTCAGTTCTGTTAAGACTGACTGCACGCTTTGATTATGACTGGGCACTAATTTGATTCTCTGCTTAAGATCTCATTAGCGCAGAATAACAATGAAATAATATTTCAAACCAAGAACTTGATGATGGGAAGTACCACAAAGGGGGTTATCTCTGGCACAAGGCTTATCCAGACAGATTGATGATGTCCTGCTCTCCGCGTATGTGTGTGTGCTGGTGGGTTGGGATGGTGGGGTATCACAAAATCAGAGTCGCCTTTGATGTGCCATCTCTGGGAATGTGTCCAAGCAGACAGAATGAAAGTAAATGGCTATCTGAGCATCCATGCCATCAGTGTGGGCTGTGAAATAGGACTTTGAGCTCAACAAAAAGGTCAAATTTTTATATCTCTCTCAATCCTCTTATTCTCAAATGAGTGTTTCCAGTAGCAAATTAAAAGGTGTCATAAACACAAAGCTGTTGCTTTTTATCTTCTCACCAAGCACATCTTTACGAGATGTCTGTAATTGTGATTCATGCTCAACATCTGTGGATATAAATGGGGAAAAGAAATAAATTGCAGCCAGCAGTGTAAATGACAACTCTGCAGTCAAAAGAACAAACAAACCCTCAAATGGCAAGCAGTAATATTGATCATTTAAAGGGGACCTATTATGCCCCATTTTACAAGATGTAAAATAAGTCTCTGTTGTCCCCAGCGTGTGTATGTGAAGTTTTAGCTCAAAATACCCAACAGATAATTTTTTATAGCATGTAAAAATGGCCACTTTTTGTGGTTGACCAAAAACACGCCGTTTCAGTGTGGTCCCTTTAAATGCAAATGAGCTGCTGCGCTCGGCCTAAGAGGGCGGAGCTTCAAGAGCTCATTCTCCGGTGTCAGGAGTCAGTCAGGACGCACAATAATGTAAGAAACTGTGAATATATGCTGCATGGAGATAGAACAGGTATAGTTTAGTTCAATTACAGTTATAACTTTTATTGTCTTTTTGTTTTTATCCACTATATTATTACAAGCCTGTTGTACCGTCCGAATGATGGCCAAAACTTTACGGATGAGTTTTATGATGTTTACAATTGTACAATAGTACTTCACAAAAAAAAAAAATGAAGCGTCCGAAAATCTCTGTAAGAGCTTAATAAAACAGTGCAAGTGTGCATTAAAATATTATCCATAAACTCTCTCTCTTTCCCTTGCATTATCATAAACATACACAGCAAAGTATATAGAAACACTCGTTACAACTAACAGTAAACAAATATATAAATTCCTTATGCCTTTTCAGGTGGTGCTTAATAAACTGGTAAACTTTATATCTGTAAATCAACTCCGATTAACTGTTATAAAGTGCTCTCACCTTCATTACTGCCGTATCCAGTATCACTCTGGAGACTGTAAGCTGGATCACGAATAGTTTACTGATCTATCCTTGAGTAACACATTTTTAGCACAACCTCTGTTTTGTATTGTCCCTTTGTATTGACATTCGTTCACAGAGCAGTTCGGTGTGAAATGCTTCACGCAGACATATACGAATTTCGGTAGAATTAAGGGAGCATTTTCTTGAAAAAAAAAAAATGAATCCACCTCATCTTCAGCGGCTCAGATTTAGGGAGTAAATGAAGAGAGCTATGTGGAATTATCCATCCAGCAACAGAACACCTAAAACGCTTGGGAGACATTCTCATCAGTGCAGCAATGTCTAATATTAATAATATTTTAATAATATTTTACAATCCTGTTTTTACTGTATTTTTATTTAAATAAATAAATAAAACCAAAAAAACAAAAACTTTTAAATAAAACCAAAAAAAAAAAAAAAAAAAAAACCCTACCGACCCCAAATGATACTGTTTATATTGAGCCATTATGGCATCAAATATTGGAAAAGACATTGAAGAATAGCAGAGATTTTTCTTTTAACCCAGTGACTCAAATCATTAGAATCTGTTCATCAAAAAGATTTGTTCACTGAGTTGTTCAATTATTCTTTCTTCAGGTTTAGTTGCAAGGTGGCAACATTGCAAAAAATGCTTTTCTTACTTAGTATTTTTGTATTGTTTCCAGTCTAAATATCTAAAAATTCTTAAATCCCCCCAGAAGATCCCGGAATGATCTTATGTCATTTTACTTATCTAGTAAAAGCATCTGGATTTAAGAATTTTTAAATGACTGGAAACAAGACAATACTAAATAAGAAAAACATTTTTGCTGTGAACAAGTGCACATCTTATGTGTGTTAGCAGTGATTGAATCGTTCATTAGCTATTGTGCATAATTTATGAAAAAAAAATCCAATATTAAAGGGATAGTTCACTCAAAAATTAAAATTATCCCATGATTTACTCACCCCCCTCAAGCCATTCTAGGTATATATGACTATATATTCTTTCAGACAAACACAATCAGAGATATATTTAAAAATATCCTTGCTCCTCCAAGCTTTATAATGGACATGGTTGTGAATGGGGGTTCCATTTTGAATAATAATAAAAAAAATGCATCCATCCATCATAAAAATAATCCATACGGCTCCAGGGGGTTAATAAAGGTCTTCTGAAATTAAGCGATGCGTTTTTGAAAAAAAAAAAAAAAAAAAAAAAAACATATTTAAAACTTTATAAATTCAAATAACTAGCTTCCGGCAGACAACCGTACACAATGTATGACGCAGGATGTAGGAGAATCATAAACTTAGACGTCTCTCGTGGTTTAAACAAATATGGTTGGGCAACAAACTCAGGCTCCTCTTCTCTTATATCAAAATCCTCTAACATTTAACTTTAAAATTTCTCATTTTAGACTTATAATTCGTGACTGGTGTTTTGTTTTGCTTTATCCTCTGCGCTTCCACGTTCATCATTGCATCATCTGTCAGGTCAGAGGTTGCTCTTCCACTGCAAATCGATGTATACAATCGTTCATCAGTCATTTTTATCGCTCAATCAGACGCAAAGTCATCCAGTTTCTGAAGGCAGAAAACCAATCAGGTACTTCAAAGTGAAAAAGTGATCTGTTCATTTTAAAGATTGATTCGAAAACACTAGAAACAACATGCAACAGTTATGATTGTTTAATGAGAAAGGTGTTCAGAATGCAATTTCCGCTGCCTGGGCGTGATAGTCTTTGTCTGGGCTTGCTGGAAAAGGTGGCGGGGGTCAGTGGTCACATCTGTTTCACACAAAGCTCCCTTCTCCCACCTCCCTGATAGCAGTGTGGGAAGAGAAGCCTGATAATGGTCTTTTCTGACCTTTTTTTGTCAGAGGGCAGGGCACTGGACTAAGATGAGAGGGCTGTTATTTAGGAATTCAGTACCTGTCCACTGTAATGCAGAAAGAGATGATATCACCCCCTGAGAGAACCCAAGGTGACTGTGCTTTGCTTCACCTCAGATGACCTTTTTTCTAATGAAAATCGGCCTCACCTGATGGTATTTTTAATGTGAGATTTTTCGCAGAGGGAGGTGCTTTTAATAAGGGATCGTTGGTGTAGAACATTATTCTTGGAGGTGCTGTATAAGGTGCAGAGATGGCTGTCCTTTAAAGCGCTCCGCTGCCCTGCATTAGGGTGTGCGACGCACTGGGAATGCTAATAATGTCTATTTTGGCTCCGGTCTCAGGTGGCAGGCTGCTGAGGTTAGCAGTGATAATGGCGACGCTATGGATCTTCCTCACAAAGAGGAAGGAGCTCCAGGACTTCCTCTGAAGGAGACTTTCGGAGTGTGACGTCTTATCTTGCCCAGCGGCCCGCTGGTGGACTGAGCCGATAGGCAGAGCGTGTGTCAAATCGCTGATAGACCACTTTTTGGTGTGTCAGCTGAACTCCAACTTAAAATGTGCTGCTTAGTGTTGAGAAATACACGTATGTCTGGAAATGCTTTCAGGAAAACTTTTATATGAGTAAAGCACATTAAATGACATTAGTATATGCCATACCAATTCATTTAAATATTAATCACAGATTTATGCATTCTTCAGTGAGGCTGTCAAACGTGCGTCGCACAACTTAATTTACACAAGTAGGATGTTTATGGATCAATATCTGTTGTTGTTGCTATGAATAGCCTGCCCTATCCCTGCTACTTAAACACAGGCAATGATTGGTTGTTAATGAGGCAATCAAAGAATATTGATCAAGGAAGCTGTCAAACATGGTCACAGTGATTTCTACAGTATGGTAGTACAGAGTAGCAAAAAAACTAATTAATTCAATAAGGGACTGTTCAGAAGCATATTATTTTGCATATTAGCTTTTGTTCTGATATATAAATTAATGTTATAATTCAATGATTGTAATTGATTTTTTAATAAGTAATGATATTGAGAATCATGAAATTTCACTGGTTTAATTTAATTCTGCTTCTGATACCTCATAACCATCCTATAAATTATTGTTATTCTTTTTTTTAAACATTTTTAAAGATGAATGATGGCAAAAAATAAATAAATTTTGATAATATTTCTGTTTTAAATAATTCTCAAAGAAAAATATTAAAACAAAATAGTATATTTTATTTATTAATTTATTTTTATAATATACTGTACCACTGAAAAAACAGCCAAATATGTATATTCAACTACATGTTGTCATATGAACAACCAATTAAAATTTAAGTCTCGAGTTAATTCAGTAAAGCTGTATGTGTTAGATTCACTAAAAATAACCAACTTTCAACAGTCATTCGTTCAGGAATCATTTAGACCAGTGTTTCACAACTGGTGAGTCGCGACCCAAAAGTGGGTTGTAAGAGTATTTTGGGTGGGTTGCGGCAAAGACTATAGATATAAAAAGACGGTTCAATCCTATTAGTTATGAATGGGAGAAACTGCAATGCGCAATATGGCGGAACATGTCCTGCCTTCTAAGTAAAAGAGCCAATCGCTGATTGATAAAGTCAGTGTGTCACTGCAGCTGCTGTTAGAGGCTCCGGTTCCCATAGAAACCTGAGACTCCCACTAGAACTGCACATGCGCATTGGATTGTCTAGCATAAAAAAATAAGCTTTTGTTAACACTATTTGAGCATAAGAAACAACATTTATGGGCTAGTTCATGTCAGATTTTGTTGCTGATTTAAAATATGTTATTTAATTGTGAGTTCAGCAAGGAGTTTTTGAGATTTCAGGATTCCGCCATTCAAATAGATAGGACTTGGTCTTGGATGCCTGAAATAGCTGCCTGGAGCATTGCAAATATGGCCGCCAAAGTGAACAGACTTTCCTTGAAAGGGACTTTGGTTGCGGAATGTGTAGTCAAAGAAACAACAACAACAACAAAAGTTTTCTGATGTAAAACTTTTATTTTGAAAGACTTGCGTGAAAGTTGTTGACTCTTCTGTTAGATGCTGTTAGTAAAATGCTGTCAGATGAGATGTTTACAGGCTGCATGTCAGTATCATTATTCTGACATTATTTTCGTAACTTGTTATGAAATAAAAAGTCTCTCACCTCAGAAAAATGAACTTTGCTGCCATTTCAGACATTATAGACTTGAAAGCAGGCCCGGCTCCACGGGGGGGCCAGGGTGGGCCTGGCCCACCCAATCAGAGGCTTGGCCCACCCTGGCCCCACACCACATAACAGCCAATCACAAAATTAGTGCGATATTCAATTCAGCTCCAGACACGTTATTTTCTAATTTCTGCCCAACCCCCTCTTTTTTTCCCTCCGAGACAGACAAGACTTAACGTTAGCTCATTCACTTCGCAACCTTTGAGGTAAACGGACGTGCTGAATTATAAAGCAATAAACGACAGTAACAGCCAATTCATTTTATTAATAATTAGAACTGTTAGTGAACTCAATTAACACACTATAGTAGCCTAATAAAATACAACATGCACAGATTTCTTGTTCCGAAAGGACAAAAGAAAACCATTTTAGCTCACCAGGACACAGCTACCACCTCCTCATCCATTCGCGGCAATGAGGTCGGAGAAATTGATGAGTCGAGTTCATCAGCAGCTTCCGATGGTGTCAAAAGCACAAATACCGGACGTCCCCATTATAAAAAATGGGGACAGTCCCGGTTTTTGGTGCTCCGTCCCCGACTGGAGCTGTCCCCGGAAATGTCTCCGTTTTATATCTTGTTCAATATAATCAGAAAATACATTGCAAAAAAGTCTGGCCAGCATACAGCATAGAGGTTTCTTAATAGTGCTGTTAAAATATATATTTTTTTCTAAACATATCTCTAAAATATATTAAACCGTTCAATACCGCTTCTCTACAGTATCCGTATGACAGCGAGTTCACGCACATCGCAGCCTCCTGTCACTCACTCAGAGCAGCAGCAGGCCTCGAGACTCTCGTTCGGTCCGGTTGAAGCGTTTTTGTTATGATAACAACTGATACGACAACTTTAGCATTCATTCATTCATTCATTCATTCATTCATTCATTCATTCAGTGTTTCCCATTAATGACCCTGTGCGCCGCCACCGTTTCCTAATGAACCGAAAATTTAAAACATAAATGGTCTCTACATTGTATTTTGCCAATGAACTAAAATCGAAACCGTAATGGCTTTGTGCCTTAATAAAGCACCAAAATACAGTGATTAAGTATATATTTAGTCTGTTTGTGCTGCGTGTTTTAAAGAGAATTGTGCACTTTGCTCACACGATCAGCTGGCGATTTGGTGATCAAAATTAAAGCTCAAGGATTAGAAATTGGCTACAAGTATTTTAATTTTCCTATACGTTGTGTAAAGTAGCCTAACCAATATATATATATAGCCTATATATATTAGAGTGCATTTGTTACAATAGCCTATATGGATATTACTGTCATATGTATAGCCTAATTATATAGGCCTAAAACATTATTATATTATTATTTTATTGTTATAATTGTTTGGCATCCTAAAACACCTAAAACGATGTAGACTTTATATCACAACTAAAAAGATGTTTGAGCCCTCTTTAATGTCCAGGTACAAGTCAATGCTGTTTCTTTGTTCAATTTGCACACTGTACATGAATTGAAGCTCTTAATTTTGAGCTTCCAAAGTGCACCAGATTGATGCATTTAACCTTAAAATGTACAAAATTTTCTTACGGGGGTGCATGCCCCCGGACCCCCCTAGAGGAGGTATTGGACAAAAGTTCTAATTTTGTACAGTATAAACAGCTCGTGCAAAAAAATTTAAAATAATAAATGTAGCAAATATTATTTGTGTTATCTCACATTATATTTTGTAATGTGATTTTTCAAAATAGTATAATAGTTTATAACAATAACAAACAACCCTAACAATTGCCTTATCTATATCAATAGACATGTGAGATTAAAGCATTAAAGCCCACCACCCTCCCACCAATCCGACCGGCCCACCTGGAATATCATTTGGCCCACCTTTCATCTCATATCTGGAGCCGGGCCTGCTTGAAAGCGAGACTGTGAGCGATAGACATCTTTTCAGTACTGTTGTACTGTTATTTAATGTGTTTGTTCTCCTTCCGAAACACTGCAAAAATATCTTTCCAAGAAATTTCAGTAAAATCTCAAGACAACATGAGCTGTGGAGAAAAAAAAAGAGATCTAGCAGTTTTATACAGTCATTTGGACCCCACAAAGTAGTATAAACAAGGTTGTGTGTGTGTGTGTGTGTCATCCATTTATAAGGAATACATTTGCTTGGTTCAAATTGCTAATAATTTGGGTTGCGGCTTAATGATGATGGGAAAATGTGAAAATAAAAAGAGTTCAGTACATGGAAATGACATACAGTGAGTCTCAAACTCCATTGTTTCCTCCTTCTTATATAAATCTCATTTGTTTAAAAGACCTCCGAAGAACAGGCGAATCTCAACATAACACCGACTGTTACGTAACAGTCGGGGTGTACGCCCCAATATTTGCATATACCAGCCCATGTTCCCAACATTATGAAAGGCATTAGACAAGGGCAGCCAGTAACGTCTGGATCTGCACAGCTGAATCAACAGACTAGGTAAGCAAGCAAGAACAATAGCGAAAAATGGCAGATGGAGCAATAATAACTGACATGATCCATGATATCATGATATTTTTAGTGATATTTGTAAATTGTCTTTCTAAATGTTTCGTTAACATGTTGCTAATGTACTGTTAAATGTGGTTAAAGTTACCATCGTTTCTTACTGTATTCATGGAGACAAGAGCCGTCGCTATTTTCATTTTTAAACACTTGCAGTCTGTATAATGCATAAACACAACTTCATTCTTTATAAATCTCTCCAACAGTGTAGCATTAGCCGTTAGCCACGGAGCACAGCCTCAAATTCATTCAGAATCAAATGTAAACAATATAACAGTATACAATACTCACATAATCCGACGCATGCATGCCGCATGCATGACGAACACTTTGTAAAGATCCATTTGAGGGTTATATTAGCTGTGTAAACTTTGTTTAGGCACTGTTTAAGGCAAGCGCAAGCTCTGTGGGCGGAGAGAACGAGATTTAAAGGGGCCGCACAGCATAAATCGCCTCATATTTAATGATGCCCCAAAATAGGCAGTTAAAAGAATTAATTAAAAAAAATCTATGGGGTATTTTGAGCTGAAACTTCACAGACACATTCAGGGGACACCTTAGACTTATATTACATCTTGTAAAAAAAAAGTTTGATGGCACCTTTAATTTACTGAAATAACAGTTTCCAAAGAGTCATTATTTTGGGAATCAGACTGCACTGAGTGTGTGGTGTGTTTTTGTTTTATTAAAAATAAACTACTCAAAAGAGTCATTAGATAGGTAATTGGACTAGACTGATGTATGTTAAAGAATCTCTATCTCTATCTTTTGATTCACTAAAATAATAGATTCAAAAGAGTCATTCATTTGGCAATCAGACTTCTCTGGTCATGCTGCATTTGTTGTTTTGTTGTTTTTTTTGGATTCTCTAAAAGAAGAGTATTTCATTCTGGAATCTGACTTACTTGATGTATGTTTCAGGCTGTACATTCGGTAGTTGCCACTGAATAAAAGTACAGAAAACATTATCAGACTATTTTCAGTCAGTCTTTCAAATTCCAGGCCAATTGCTTGTTCCACAGCCGTTCCCTCTTAATCTTGTGCTGATTAAGTGAGTATATGTGGAATCTGTTTTGTGATTAATTTGTAGTAGCACTGGTGTAATCACATCAGCTATATTGCAAGTGCCGATCTTTGCCTTGCCTGATGTGAAACCAAAGGCCATTACAGCTGCTTAGCTTCACACAGCTGCCCGCCTGGCCTTTTGCCCATACAAAGCAAACAAACACTAGATGGGCCAGCTGTTTATTAAGGCCTGATTGAATTTTTCATTACAACTACAGTACTAGATCAGGAAGTCTACAAAAGACCTGTTATAGCCATTAGGCAGAATCAGCATGAGTAAGGGATAAACCGCGGTTGGCTTCATTTCAATAGTGCTGTTTCGGTTATGGCCGTCTAGGGACCAGGGTTTTGGATTAAACTGAAGCTGTTAAGAGATTTGTTTCGTCTCTAATCTGGTCTCTTGTCTGCGATATAAATACTTTTCTTTGAGCTCTGAACATTAAAGACAGGTCAATGACCAATCCCACAGTAAAATTTGCTTTCTATGACCCTTTGTTTGTTTATTACTCTGTTACCATACAACAGGTAATACTGCTGTAATAGTACTGATAAATATAATGTGTTTTAAATACACAATAACCATGTTTATGCATTTATCACCGATTGGTTTCAGTCTCAACTAATTTTAAACTAATTTTAAAACTAATTTTAAACTAATTTATTATTTTCACAGCTTGCCCTATTTTAACCATGAATAACTGAATAAATGAAAACATGAAAGACTTTACAAATACAGTGTTGAAGCTCCATTCAGATTAGTTTAAGGTATGATATGATGGATGTAACCAATATATAAGATTGCTTTCACAATTAGTGAATTCATGCTGATTCTAAGCAATTTGAAATGCATGCATTTTGAAAATATGACTACTTAAAGGTGACATATCATGAAAATCTGACTTTTTCCGTGTTAAGTGCTATAATCGGGTCCCTGGTGCATCTACCAACCCAGAAAACATTAAAAAGTACAACACAGTAACTTTATTATGGCAAGCCTTTCTTGTGAAAAAGCGAGCTGCTCAGATTTCGCTCCCCTTGTGAAGAAGGGGATCTTATTATAATATTACCACCCCCTAATCTGCATGCTTCCACCCATGGTGCCGCCATTTTGTTTTCACAAGTGAAAATGGTGTACCAGTTCTAAGGCCATGGCAAAGGTTTGAGCAAAGCATGCTAACCGTTCTGTCGTCGGCTGCACAGACAAGCAAAGAACACTATTTAGAGTCTCGTTAGCTTGGATAGCCTGCAATCTCTGCCCTTTTCTGGAAAGGGGGCCGGGAGCAGCAGCTCATTTGCATTTAAAGGGACACACACAAAAACGGTATGTTTTTGCTCACACTCAAATACGGGCAAATTTGACAAGCTATAATAAATGATCTGTGGGGTATTTTGAGCTGAAGCTTCACAGACACATTCTGGGGATACCAGAGACTTATATTACATCTTGAAATAAGGCCAAATAGGTAACCACACACAGTATTAAGAATCAATGGTTCACATACTTATGAATGGGGTTATTTTAATACACTCAGCTATGTTTTTTTTGTCTTGTGGATTATATGTAAACACATTTTATGTAAAATATCTTACTCAGGAGAGTACTATATAAAAAATAATATCCAATTTGTATTATCTCCTTTATTTTGTTAAAATTATTCACATTTTCACAGATTCTCCAAGTGGTTCACATACTTTTTCTTGTAACTGTAGTTAATATTAAACTGCAATGATTTTTTTAAGAGCAGAAATCTTTCCTGTCTCTTACCGGTTTCATTTATGTATGGCTGACAAATATGCATCACATTATTAGTTATTTATTAATTTGTTTATATTAAATCCAAATGTAGTAATCCAAATGTATGGACATTTTATGTGCAATTCAAATACATAAATCTCAAATTTAGGCCTATTTTCTTTTTTAATGTAAGCTTTTGTGTTATACTGTAGGTTTTCCAGCAGAAGGTAGAGGTAAATTACATCCCCCGTACATGAGACTATTGCAGAGGGACACCCTGGTTCATGCCTGATTTAATATCCCTTCCTGTAATTAAGAGAGAGGGCAGCTCAGGGCCAGTGAGGCTCTGATGTAATCATCAAGAGTTGGTATGATGCCTGGAGAGTGGTATATTTAATCTGTCTGTGTGTGTGTGTGTGTGTGTGTGTGTATGTGTGTGAATGTGCTTTTGCCGGAGTTTCAGCTGCAAACTTTCAATGAACAATTTTCGTACGAAGGGTTGCCAATAGTGGACGTTTCACATTGTCCATGTTTCTCTTCCTCGAACACGCAGTGAGAATATGTAGAGCAGATTCGACGGCTGTAATATTGTGAACGGTACATGATTGTGTCATTCTGATGATGAGGTTACTGATGTGAGAATATATTGCAGATGACAGCTCTTTGCAAAATGCCTGCGGTAATAAGCTGCAAAAATATACACATTTTAATCTGTATTTTGTCTTATTTTCCAGTTAAAATATCCAAACAAGATCAATTTACTTAAGATATTAAGAATTGTTTTTAGATAATATTTATTGAATTAAGTTTTTTTTTTTTCCCAGCCCATTAGCTTATTTATTTATTTCAGCATAAACTTAAAAAATCTTAAAATAAGATCTTCTTTCTTTCTGACACCATTCAAAAGATTAAGTAACAAAATCATGTTTGAGGCCAGTAAGATTTTTCTTTTTGAAAGAAATTCAGCAACAATGCATTCAATTGGTCAAAAGTGTCATTTAATAGACAGACATTTTTAAGGTTACAAAATGTTTAAATGTCGAATAAAACTTATTCGTTTAAGCTCTGTATTCATCAAAAATTCCTAAAAAAAAGTGTCATGGTTTCCACGTTAAGCAGCACAACTGTTTTCAATATTGATAATAATGTTTTCAAATCAGCAAGTCAACATTACAATGATTTCTGAAGGATCATGTGACAGTAGATATAATATAATATAATATAATATAATATAATATAATATAATATAATATAATATAATATAATATAATATAATATAATATAATATAATATGTATGCTGTGTATATAAATACTGAAAAAGGAGTCTTTCTTTCTGTGTCCCCCATCTCTGTCCTATTTTGTTTCCTCTTTTCTCTTACTGTCTTTTCTTTCATTTTGCTCAAGTCAACGTCCCCATTCACCTCTCACCTTGCATGTGACCTACAGGGCGTCTGCTGTGGGCTAATGAAAGTCTCTGCTCAGGTGTGTGATGGGTATTTACAACGCACTGCTCTGGTGAGGTAATAAAACCTTTGCTCCAGTGCCGCCCACCGGGGGAAGCAGTAATAATCCAGCGGGGCATAACTGTGAATATATGTGTGGAGCTTGTCCTCTGCAAAAGCACCATTAAGCATCTGGGAGTATGATGTGTTGGTCCCTGTCCGTAAATTCATATGCCTGGGAGGAGAGTTTGGCAGCAATTCAGGGTCATTAAGATTTTAAATCTTGGATGAAATCTTCTTTAGGGAACAATGCATCATTATAATAAAAAGACATTGTATTTAAACACTGAAAAAATCCTTTTCTTAATCAGCATCTTAATCAGCAAATGAGATTCAAAATTTCTTTCTTTCTTTTTTTTTTTTTTAATTTCAGAATATCTTGAATTAAGTGTATTTTTCTTACCCCACTGGCATTTTTAAAGCATAAATCTATCAAAATGTAGTGACATTTTTACATCTTTGGTAAATTGTGTTTTTTATATTCAGTGTATTAATATTCATGCTCTGCAGTGTTATCGTTAAAGGTACACTATGTAACTTTCAGTCCTCTAGCGGTTAAAAACACAACTGGATGCATTTTACTGAAGAACATTGTTTTGGTTGTGCTTCAGCTCTGTGTGACTGTGCGGATGAATATGGTTCTTTCTCATAACTAAAAAAAGAGAGATTATCCTACTGCTCATAAAACATTGACTACTAGGCTTAAGAGATATAACCAGACACGGTACTTCCTTGAAAATAAATTCAAGCACAGCTCTACGACAACCATACACTGTAAACCTGTATAAGTTGGCAAAACTCAAAAAAGGCAATTGAGGCAATTGTTTGCATCAAAATTTTTAAGTTTAATAACTTAAATTTGTCATATAATCTCTAAACATTTTTATTAGTGGAAACTTAGCTAGCTATAACAAGCTCATTCAGAAAATGATAACCTGCTAATTTGCTAACATGTTAGCAATAGCATGGTATAGCACTTAAAAACATATAAATACAATATAAAACATTTAAAATACCTGCTCTCAAATGAAGCCACATGCACCACTTGTCACCATGATGGTAACTCTCCAAAAAAACACATTAACAGAAACTCTTCTAAATTAGCATAACAAAACATTAATCACTACTAAATCTGCCACTTAACATTAATCTTGCACAAACAAACCTTATATAACACTTAATTTTAGCATTTACTATCCCTTTTGAGTGCCGTGGGCATGCTGGGAAATAGAAATCCCAGGCCAGTTTCAGTTAAACGTAAGTTTGTCTTAATTAAAAGAAATGAGTTCATAAAACTCAAAACAATGAAACAGTTCAGTTTACTTAAAATATATCAGTTCTTTGAACTTGAAAGAAAAAGAAAGTGCTAAATACTCATAAAAGTTAATTTGACTGAACCAATTAGTTTAATTTAAGTTTGTTCTACTCAAACCAATTA
Source organism: Megalobrama amblycephala (assembly GCF_018812025.1). Taxonomy (NCBI): domain Eukaryota; kingdom Metazoa; phylum Chordata; class Actinopteri; order Cypriniformes; family Xenocyprididae; genus Megalobrama; species Megalobrama amblycephala. The sequence goes on along the minus strand of NC_063056.1, from coordinate 17,358,889 downwards.
ATTATTTTGAGCTTTAGGGTTTACAGTGTAATAAAATCCCTTCACAATAGATAATGCTTTACAATGAACTATTAGAGAGCTACATATTGCGATCTAACTGTTATTTAAAATGTCATACTCGCCTGTCAATTAATAAAAACGCTATCTCTGCATCGCTTTTACAACATTTCAAATCCCTCAGTTTTCACCATCTCCAAAAAGCCAAGCCAATTTCGTTCTTTTTTTTTCTTTTTTTTTTTGCTAGCAGACGCTTCTTTTTTCTTTTTTTTTTAATTGAAAGTTTCATGAAGGTTCGAGTTTTATCCATGTCAACTTTGCTTGCTCGTTGTGACAACTAACCTATGCCACTCCCACACCAAAGTAGCCGGAGCAACTTTTATTTATAGATATGAGGAGACACGGGTGAGTGACGTAAAGTATGTATGCAATTTCCCGCAAAACACTTTACTATAGCTTACCATAGTGAATCTGTGTAAGACAAAAACATGTTTTTTAGAAGAAGGAATGATGTTTTGTGTCATTATTTAAATTTTGTTAATTTTGATAAAAAATATACGTAGTGTTCCTTTAACTAAAACTATTACAAATTATTTTCAGCAATTGAAATAAAATTTAAATATTAGATGAAAAACTTAAAGGAAAATTAGAAACGCCTTACTTATGCCTTACATAAATGTAACTGAAAATTTACAATTAACTGAAATAAATAAATGTAAGTTGAAGTAAAATAATTAAAATAAAACAGAAATAAAAGTAAATTAAAGCTAAATAGAAATATTGAATCAAAACTAATCAAAATGACAAAAACACAACAAAATTACTAAAACTTAAACTAAAATTAAATGGAAAACTGAAAATATAAAAATAAAAGTTAATTCAAAATATGAATAAATACTAATAAAATAAAATTAAAATAAAACATTCTCTGAAGTCTGTGTACTTTTGCGTCCATTCCTTTTTCTTTTATCAAGCCAGCAATGAAATATGGAAAATGTGGTTTCTTCCTTTTTATTTTAAAACTGATGGAACAGAATTAGCAGATACAAGTTAATTTTCCTTATGCAAGATTATTATTTATTAAAAATAATTTAAATGATATACAACTTATTTTTTTAATATGTAAAAATACTAAATTTAATTTCTAGTGTTTTTTGCGTCAAACAGAGTGCCTCTAGTGCCTTTTCCTCTGGCGTCAATAGAATGTCTCGCACTAAAACGCCTAAAAAAGATGAAATGATTAACTGATTAATTCTAATTCGTTAAATGCATTTATATATATATATATAGTTATTTATTTATTTATTTTTTTTTGCAGGATACTTTTTGTGATCAGATTGAATCTGATATGTGTATCTTTTCGAGGAGCACAAATTCTCATTCTATTTTAATAAGATAAAGTTCCCAAAATGGGGGCAACCCAATAACTGGCTGTTTGAAGCAATGTTGGGCAGCTAATGGATGACTCAATAAGGAGTTCTCCTCTGACACCTCGCCCATATAAAGTGCCAGCGTTCGAGGCCTGAAGGAAGGCACAACTGGAGGGCAAACTGATATTTTCATAACATCTGTCAAACCTTTGGGAGGAAGCACGCTCAGCTTCTAAAATTTATCGCCATGTTAATCTCCAGTGTTATCATTTATTTAGGTTCTGCCCTCCTTCAGGATTTAGTAATGCCTCTGGTCATTTTTTTCCAAGGACTGTTTTTTATGATGCACACGCACATAGACCGAGATGGTGTGGGCTGGTTTGACTAGTGGTTGATGAAACACAGAGCTGGTTAATAGTGGCTCTTGTGGGATAGTGATTCTCTGTCCTGCCCTTCACCCACACGTGAGAAGAAGGTCAGAGATCGGACCGCACTGAAGCTAGTGTAGGGTGGTTCTGAACATGAAAAGTAGTTCACTCATTACAGCAAAGGACACTGGGGGGGCTTTTCTAGCTCTTTGTTTCTCGTCCACATTATTTCCCTCTCTGGCAAAAATTCCCTGTGCTCACATTTCAAAGTCTCTGACTAAAACGGTAAATGCTAAAGTGCGACATCTTTCAAAGCTGTTGCCGCTTTTAGACTGCACCCTGTCTGGCCTATAGCTTAATGAAAATGAGTACTAATTAACCCCTATGAGGATTGCCCATATAATGACTGCTGGGTAAGCGCTAGTCAAATTGATATCTCGGATGACTGCAACAGGATGATGTAATGGGATACAAGTAATGGATGATGTACAATGAGACGGTCATTATCACAAAATGACCCCCAACAGGGTGATCAGGACCTTGTATTGTACAAAACTTGTATTATCCTGTCCAGCTTATTCGAGGGCTAGTCACCAAATAAATAAATAAATACATACATACACATGAAATATTGATTTGAAATTCTTTAATTATGAGAGAAGAAAGAAAAACCACAGCGTGTTATATGTAAGGCAAATATTAGACACTAGAAAAGTGTGTAAAACACTGTGTAGAAAAACACTGACGCTCTGCGTCTTGGATTTCAGCCGTTCTACAAATAGGTGATTAATTCAGCTGTCAGTGCACTTATAAATCTGACTCTCTTCACGTTGCTGCAGTAAGTCATCTGAGGTGATTTCACTCTAAATTCTCCCCTTTCCAGTAGTCAAAGATCGTTGACTTAAGTATCATCCATTCCTCACTAGTCACTGGTAGACCCAGTAGTTAACATAGAGTGGCAATATTTGGAGAACTGCCTGACACACTGCTGTCACGCACGCCATCTTTCATCCAAAGATTCTGAACACTCTTCCTACTAGTGAAATAAAGTAAAATTTACAGCCAAAAACACCACAAGTACTGAAAACGCTTATTGAAAAACTTTTTTTTAAATGTTATTTTTAAAAAAAGTTTTTGGTCAAACAAGATTCAAACTTGCAAAGAATAGTTCATGCAAAATCTTTTTTAATTCTGTCATCAACAACAAAAGAATATATTTTGAAAGTCAAATGGGGTCCAAACAACAACTAACTTTCATTGTATAAACAAAATGAAACAAAAATACAATAAAAGAACACACACAAAAAAACAAAAAAATAATAAACAACATAAAACAACATGCAAAAAAGAAAAACAAAACATAAAACAACATACAAAAAACAAACAAAAACAAAAAAACCAACCAAACAAAACTAAACTAAACTAAAAAAAAAACAAAAAAACAACAAAACACCAAACAAATGTTTATTTTATTTTATTTTATTTTATTCACTACAGAAAGAAAGTCATACAGGTTTGGAAGCACATGAGGGTAAATAAATGATGACAGAATTATCCTTTTACGCATCAGCTCATGATCAGACCCCCTAATGCCAAGTTCACACTACAGGATTTTAATCCCGATTTTTCAAGTCAACAAGCTCGCCATCAAGTTAGGCTGTGATCGGGGGCAAATCAGCGAGTGATCAGCGCTCGCCAATCTTTATGTGTGAACTCAACGACGCATCAAAGAAGCTCGCTGAGGCCTCGCCAGCACCTCACCGATGCCAGACAAATATCTAGCATGCCAAATATCTGTAGCTGTCGGCCGACTTGAAATCCTGTGGTATCATGTGTCATGATGAGCTACAGCCAATGAGAGCATAGGCGCCAATCCCGAGCACCCACGGAAAAACACAAGATATTATCCATTCATTTTAACCAGTAATGAAGAAAAATTATTGCAGCTTTCAGACACAAGTTTCTTCTCGTTTTTATAGTTCATTTGAGGCCGTTTCTATGGCGTTATTTTAATGACAGCTGTCGAGAGTGCATTATTGAAATACGAGAACGCATCCATGTAACTAATCTCTCCGCTCGCAGTTGGATTTCTTTAACTCTAGCACAAAACTGGACGTGCACTCGCAAATATACAGAAGTCTCATGGCTCTGCTCTCGCTCAGATTTTACATGCTCGTGCTCACTAGAATTGAAAAGCTTTCAACCACCAGACTTTGACTTTGACTGATGAAATACCACAGTATAGCCTGCCTTTGTTTCATGAGATAGCATTTTCAAGCTGATTTCAATCATCCAGTTCTCTAATTATTTTATTATTGTTAATAGGTATTTAAAGGTGCCCAAGAATGCTTTTTCACAAGATGTAATATAAGTCTAAGGTGTCTCCTGAATGTGTCTGTGAAGTTTCAGCTCAAAATACCCCATACATTTTTTTTTTATTAATTTTTTTTACTGCCTATTTTGGTGCATCATTAACTATACACTGATTTTGGCAGCGCCGCCCCTTTAAATCGCGTGCTCCCTGCCACACGAGCTCTCGACTATATTACAGTGCATTTACAAAGTTCACACAACTAATATAACCCTCAAATGGATCTTTACAAGATGTTCGTCATGCATGCTGTGTGCATGCTTCGAATTATGTGAGTAAAGTATTTATTTTGATGTTTACGTTTGATTCTGTATGAGTTTGAGGCTATGCTCTGTGGCTAACGGCTAATGCTACACTGTTGGAGAGATTTATAAAGAATGAAGTTGTGTTTATGCATTATACAGACTGCACGTTTAAAAATGAAAATAGCGATGGCTCTCTTGTCTCCGTGAATACAGTAAGAAACGATGGTAACTTTAACCACATTTAACAGTACATTAGCAACATGCTAATGAAACATTTAGAAAGACAATTTACAAATATCACTAAAAATATCATGCTATCATGGATCATGTCAGTTATTATTGCTCCATCTGCCATTTTTCGCTGTTGTTCTTGCTGGCTTACCTTGTCTGTGCACAGATCCAGAAGTTAATACTGCCTTTCCTTGTCTAATGCCTTGAACATGGGCTGGCATATATGCAAATACTGGGGTCATACATATTAATGATCCCGACTGTTACGTAACAGTCGGTGTTATGTTGAGATCCGCGTGTTTTCCGGAAGTCTTTTAAACAAATGAGATTTATATAAGAAGGAGGAAGCAATGGGGTTTGAAACTCAATGTATGTCTTTTCCATGTACTGAACTCTTGTTATTTAACTATGCCAAGATAAATTCAATTTTTGATTCTAGGGCACCTTTAATGAATTCATTTATTTAGTGAACCGCTATTGATCATCAGATATCAGTGTGAGCACGACTCCCTACAACACTCATGAATGGAATGTGTTTTTGTTTGGTTGGTAATGTATTTGCAGTCTGTGCTTACTCTTCGCAAAATAACTTTTGTGTAATTAATCCATCAGGCTCATAATCGAACGGTACTCTTGGAAAAATGAGAATGTTAAAATGTTTTCAAGAGGCACTTGCATATGTGTAGCCTATATTTCAGTTATAATTTGCTCATGGAAACTGAATAAAAATGCGTTTTATATTTGATTGGTAATGTGTGTTTCAGTGTGTTTGTGGGGGGCTTCCACTTCTCGTGTGTGTTTTCATGACAAAATGTGGTTTGGGGACCAGATAGAGTCATTGGTTGACAGAGTGTAGTGTGTAACCCCCTGTTGCGGATCATTTACGCAGTGTCATGTAGTGTGAACGCCACAACGACTTCAAGACTCCACAGCAAGTCATGTAGTCTGAACAGCACAGCGATCTGCCGACGTTTAAAGTCCTGTAGTGTGAACTAGGCACCCACATAGAAGGCAACGTTTTCAGGACCTTGCGCAACGTTCCCTAAAAGTTCTCTAAAGGTGACGAAAATTCTGAACCTTTACAGAACATTCGGGACCGTTCCTAAAACGTCCTCTTTTGGTAATGAAAGTGCTGCAGTTTAAAGGATTAGTCCACTTTTAAATAAACTTTTCCTGATAATTTACTCACCCCCATGTCATCCAAGATGTCCATGTCCTTCTTTCTTTAGTCGAAAAGAAATTGAAAGTTTTTGATGAAACATTCCAGGATTATTCTCCTTATAGTAGACTTCAATGGGCACCAAACAGTTGAGGTCAAAATTAGTTTCACTGCAGCTTCAAATTGTTCTACACGATCCCAGATGAGAAATAAGGGTCTTATCTAGTGAAACCATCGCTCATTTTCTGAAAAAAAAAAATGAAAATTATATAAGTTATAACCATAAGCTCATCTTGAACTAGCTCTCTTCTTCTTCTCCTCTATTAGAATTCCAGCAGTGTAGACACTGCTAAGTGTATTACTGCCCTCAACAGGTCAAAGTTTGAACTACTATTGAACTAGCATATTGCATATAAAAATTAGTTCAAAACTTTGACCTGTGGAGGGCAGTAATACACTTAGCAGTGTCTACACTGCCTGGAATTCTAATAGAGGAGAAGAAGAAGAGAGCTAGTTCAAGATGAGCATTTATGGGTTTAAACTTATATAATTTTCAATTTTTTTCAGAAAATGAGCAATGCTTTCACTAGATAAGACCCTTATTTCTCATCTGGGATCATGTAGAACAATTTGAAGCTGCAGTGAAACTAATTTTGACCTTCAACTGTTTGGTGCCCATTGAAGTCTACTATAAGGAGAAAAATCCTGGAATGTTTTCATCAAACACTTTAATTTCTTTTTGACTGAAGAAAGAAAGACATGGACATCTTGGATGACATGGGGGTGAGTAAATTATCAGGAAAATTTTATTTAAAAGTGGACTAATCCTTCAAGGTCCTCTGTTGGTCATTTAATAACTTTCCAGATATGAGTTTAGGGGGACGTTCTATTTTGGTTATTTTATGGTCACGCGAGAACGTTACAAAGAGGACATTTGGGAAGTTAACAGGACATCCTATAGTAATAGTTCCCTAAACATTCCCAGAATGTCCTGAATGTTCCCTGAAGGTCCACCAAATAACGTCCCCCAACCCTTAAAAGAACTCCACATCGTGAACGTTCTGGGAACGTTACTAGGTGGCAGGTTACCCCGCTAGAAATTATACGTTCCTAGAACATTCAGGTCAGTCGACAATTTTTTGGTCAGGATGACCAATCAGAATCCCCAGATTCCAACACTTTGTTCTCTTGTAGGTTCTTGATAGTTTGCATGCATGGAGTTGAATCACTACCTTGCTTACTTGCATTGTGTACATTGGTGTGATTGATGGCATTTATTTAAAAAGTGGAACACTGATACAGTATGTTTGAATTATCGATTAGTTGTCTGGGTGTTATTCCCAAGAGGGGCTTATTGCATGTTTCTTTTCTCTGAAATACATTTCTGGAAGTTAAGAAAAGTTCTTTTGACCATCAATCTCAGCGTGTGATGCAACTATCTTCAGCAAGCTTTGACAGCCTCGCTTCGTAGACACGATTACCCAAACCCTGTAGGTTTCTGTTTTATATTTATTTGTGCCTATAACATCACTTCTCCTTGTGTGAGAGCCCTGTTAGCAGATGCTGTATATAGTGTGTTGCTGAAGGGCAGTTTGGAAATTAGCGGTGACATGTTCAAAGTGTCTAGAGGCCTTTTCGGTCTGTGCCTCTTCCCACGCAAACCCCAGACGGAGTGTAAAACAATCCCTCCAGCTCAGACATAGCCCAAAGCCTGCGCTTTAGTAAAAATGATGCTTGAAAATAATAAAAGCATCCAAAAAAATTAAATAAATATCAGACAGAATTACAACATAGTCGATTTCATTCCCAGATAAATGGAGGCCCCACAATAAATCATCTTCGGAGAAATGGTCATCTGAAAAAAAGACACAAGCGACAGAGAAAGAAATGAGCTTGTAAAGAAGCCGTGGACTGCAAACCATATTAATGATTGAAATTCCTTTACTTTGAAGGGTTGGATCCTTTGAATGTGGTATGGAAGCCATTATATTGGACAGCATTATTTGGACATTCTCAGAAAGAGGCTTAGAGGCATCTGATGACTTTTACATGACAGTGAACTCAACATAAGGCATATGATTGGTCAATATTCATGAATTCCATTCATTCTGATTGGTCAAACACTGAGAGTGCATTCTTAGATCCATCATCTGCTGGATTTGATGCACTTAAATGAACCATATAGTTTACAGTTGAATAATATGTAAATGAAAAACAAAGCATGTTGAACAGACTGTTTGGTGTGCAGACCGAGCGTGTCTGGTCTGGAGCTGCCTGACCTCTTTAGCGCTGAATGAGAATGAGAATCTAACAGGAGTGCTATGAGAATGAGAATAGTAATCATCACTGTTTCCAGCTGGTCTGCCTGGAGGAATATAGACGTGGGCTGCATCACCGCTCCCACATGTCAACATCACAAATGCTCTTCTTCGCTCTCATAACTCCGTTCCTCACTGTAGGTTCTTGTCTGGTAGGGGAGCCGGAACCGGGGGGGCCCCAGGTTTGCCTTTCTCCACTTTCAGCCCACTCAGCCAAACTTAGTCAGACGGTATTAAAATGTATACTTGACTCCCAATGACAAGTGCATTTCTGATATAGGCTATATTTTGCTGTAGTTCTAATATCAGTATATCAGTATATTATTTTTTCACAAACAAATGGATATTGATTATGTAGAGTGATAATCAATCAATTTTTGATTTTATACATTTTATTTGTAATATCTTGATCATTATTTCTAGTAAATTTGTGTTAGATTATTAATATTTTAATTTTACATGATTGGAAATAAAAAGAATAAAAGGTGATATAAAAATATTCTACAATTCTGACTGATGCTGATAATAGATAAGTAGATAAAATAATGTTTTGGCAGATAACCGTTAAATGGCTGATAATTGCTGACAATTAATAATTCAATATCAGGTAATATCTACTATTGTTTGAAAGTTTGGGGTTGGTAAGATTATGAATGTTTTTAAAATATTGTGAAATATTTTTACAATTTAAAATAACTATTTGTTTTTAAATATATTAATTTAACTTAAAAAAATAAATAAATTAAATAAAAAAAATAACTCTAATACTGATTTAACTTAAACTTAAATAAGCTTAAACTGATTTGGTCAAGAAACATTTCTTTTTATTAACAATGATAAAAATGTGGTGCTGCTTAATATTTATGTGTAAAGTGTGATTTTTTTTCAGTATTCTATGATGAATAGAAAGTTAGAAAGAACATTTAGCATTAGTGTCTTTTTTACATTATAAACTTATATATTATATACTTTACTGCAGGGCCGTAACCACCATAGACACTGAGGGGGACAAGTCCCTCCCAATAATTAGAAATGACAAAACTGCCCCCCCCCAATATTTGTTTTAAAAGTAACATTTTTAGGCTGGAATGAGTGAGCTGGCCAATCAAATCATAGAAGGTGGGGCTTACTGTTCACAGAACACGTGTGTGAATTCCAATGAGACACTTTCATTTTAGTAGTGAAAAAGTATGTGGCAAGTGACATGTTACAGATGTATCATGCATCCCTAAAAACTATTTGAGCCATACTGACTTTATATAATTCAGTGCCAAATAAGCACAAGCTAATTCATATTCATGAGCACAGCCTTATCCATGTAGCGACGTCACAACCCGCCAGTCTTTCTCCCAATCTAAAACTTGTTCTCATCTCTCACAATGTTTTAGAACAGCCCTCTGTATTTGAACTCTGATTCACCCTCTGATTCACCCTGCCAGCTCTAAGGAGATGGTGGAACAGGTCAGAAAGGGTGTGCTTTTTAGATTCCCCCAAAAGACCCAGAAGAGCCCCGGCTGTGCATGGCATGCTATCTGTCCTTTCAGTTTATTTAGATGGAGTGGACTGATTAACTTTGTGTGCTCTTTAGAACAAAGGTGCCCATTCTTCGGCCTGTGCATTGTTTGGCATTGGGCTATGTTGCTCTCAGAGTCCTCTGCTGATGTCACAACCCATAGCATACTTGGCATGGCTGGCAATCTGAGAGAGAGCTGCAGTATGAGAGAGGAATAATGCTGCCTTAATAAAATGCTCAACAGAGGCTAGATAGATCAGCTGCTCTCCTCTCTCTTTTTCAGTGACCTCTGTCTGCATTCTTTAGGATGTAGAAAAAGTGGGAATAGAGGGGGAAATCTGTTGGTGTGAGTTGTTAACCTTAAGGAACTAACCTTAATGGGCACTGAATGGTATTTAACCATGCTCCTGAGAGTACCAGATGGGCTCTTACCCTGGCTATACCTCTTCTCGCACTCCAGTCTTCATTTTTTTTTCTCTTATTGCTTCTCTCTCTCTCTTTGTTTTTCTCCCTCCTCTCTTTCCTGTTGATATATTGTAGCTCAGATATGTTGTGTTATGTTGAGAAATTAATACTTTTATTGAGCAAAGATGCATTAAACTGACCAAAAGTGACACTAAATACATTTATAATGTTTAAAAATATTTCTATTTCAAATAAATACTGTTATTTAAAACTTTTTATTCATCAAAAAAAAAAAAAAAAAAAAAAAAATCCTTTGTTTCCACAAAAATACTGTGTAAACTGTTTTCAACTGATAATAATAAGAAATATGTCTTAAAGCACCAAATCAGCATATTAGAATGACACTGCAGTAATAAATTATGTTTTAAAATGTATTAGAATATTTCTGTTCAATATTAGTATTTTTACTGTATTTTATTATTATATTATATTATATTATATTATATTATATTATATTATATTATATTATATTATATTATATTATATTATATTATATTATATTATATTATATTATATAAAACGGTTAGTTCCTGTCCTTGATTCTGATTGGTCAAACACGGCTATGACCGCTTCACCCAACGGTTCTGTGTCTCACTACACAACACTCTTAGCAACCACTCTTATCAATGTAAACTGTATGTTCTCAATTGATATTGTTCATTGAAGCTTACTGTATTATGTAGAAAAGCATTGTGAGTGAGCGAGTTTATTACCTGCATTCAGATTTAGCATTTTCCTTCAGGTCAGTCCTATGTTCATAATAAAACATCTGTTTAAATGTCCGATACATTATCTTGTCCTTTTAACAGTTAAGGAGATTTCCCGTGACTGACAGCGCTAGTCAAAGACTGACACACTCATAAAGAGAGTCTTTGCTGCCATCTAATGGCATAATAATGTAACTTCTGTTGCTGTTCATGGTCAGGGACTATTTTTTTCTGGCGGAAGGAAGGTTTTTAGTGAAACTTTACTTCATGAAAGTTGCAGAACTTGCATTGATACATATTTTTGGCTTTAATATTTGTATTGTGCGGTAACCGTTTTATAAATGTAATAAGGTACTCTTGTACCTCATTGCTTACATTATATTAATTATATTATATTATATTATATTATATTATATTATATTATATTATATTATATTATATATATATATTATATTATATTATATTATGACCAGGACCACAAAACCAGTCATAAGGGTCAGTTTTTTGAAATTGAGATTAGGACAATATTTGGCCGAGATATAACTATTTGAAAATCTGGAATCTGAGGGTACAAAAAAAATCAAAATATTGAGAAAATCGATTTTAAAGTTGTTCAAATGAAGTCATTAGCAACACATATCCACTCACAAAAATATTTTTTTGATATATTCACATTAGGAAATTTACAAAATATCTTCATGGAAAATGATATTTACTTAATATCCTAATGATTTTGGCATGAAAGAAAAATCGATCATTTTGACCCATACAATGTATTGTTGGCTATTGCTACAAATATACCAGTGTGACTTATGACTGGTTTTGTGTTCCAGGGTTACATAAAAACAACATTGTAACATTTAAAATAGACATTTGGATAGATTTTGTCACCATTTATAGTTGTGGCAGAAAATCAAATCAAATGGTCTCTTTTCCCATGGGGGAAGTTAAGAACTTCTTAAATTTCCTAACCTGTTGAGTGTGTTGTATTTCCTAATAGCTGCTTGTAGGTATAGCACAAGCATAATTATTTTGGTGAGACTGTCAGCATATTAAGAACCACTCCAGATATCAAGCAGTCTGTTATAACCTCAGGCTTCCTATATCTTTGTCCCTTCAACATCCCTGTATTTCTTAATGACTTCACCTCAAAGAGAGTTGAAAGGTGGCCAAAAAGACATGCTTACTAAAAACTCACTCATTATTCAATGTCTTGAAAGAGCAAGAATTCTCCCTCCCCCCACATTAGTAGTCTATACACCCGAGCGACAAGGGAGCGAAGATAGCTGACAAATTTTTGACATGAGGGTTCTGACAGGAACAGCAAGCGCGTCTATTCGGTAGTTAATCTTAATATGCATTTAATGAGAACAATAAACGTGACCTGCCCATGGCGTCTCACCTCTAGTGAATATTTCATATGTCTGGAGACGCGGTGGTACACACAGACGACGACATTGAAGCCAGAAAAGGCATACTTAATGAAGCTCTGCATGCATAGTACATTTATCATATCACCGTTGTTTTGATTTTGCATTCATGAAGGATGCGAAAGAGTTGATTGCATTGTCTGTGTCGTGTTAATCTCATTTGCTTGTCTCCTTTTCTTTTCCTCCAGCATATGTATGATTGAGAGCTCCCAGAGGACGTCCCGCAACCAAAAGAGTTTGTGCAGCCCAATGGCTGTGATCCATGGCAGCTGCATTGCAGCAAGCACTTCCACGGCATCTTATAGCAATCGCATGACCTTTATGACTTTTCCAAGGCGGCAATGAGGAGTCTGTTGCTTAGTAGATAAGTCCAGGGGCACTTAGGGCTTAATGAATCGATGTTTCTGGATTGCTGATGGGTCTGATGTATCCTCACCTCTGAATCTCAGGATACAATCAGCCCTGTGCTCTCTGATAGAGGAGCTAACGTGGATTAGTGATACCGGGGCTCTCAATGGCTCACTGATAACAGCAGAAGGTACCTGTGTCTTGACAAGCTACTCTTTGTGAAATGGCGTGGATCGAACTGCGCCACTATTTGCAGACATAAATAGGTAGAGAGGAATTAAGAAGCACAGGAGTTAATTAAACAAATCTTGCAGCAATTGAATGGCGGTTTTATTGAGTGTTTTCTCAGAGCCGAATTGTTTCCTTGTGGTACAACATGCCCAATAGATTTGCCTGCCATGATGTGCTTTTTCAGTACCTGTCTATACTGTGATAGTTCACTCAAAAATTTACCTTATTTATTTTTTCAAACCAATATGTGTATATTACTTTTTAATTCATAAAACACAAAAAAAGGTGTTAATGAAGTATAATGAAAGTTAATGAGGGATGAGGCTGTCATGATCCACAACAATACAAATAAAAAAGTAAGTATCGTAAAAGTGGTACATATGTGGTACATTGACATATGTGCTACATTGCTTTATGAAAAGATTTTTAAAGTCATGTGATAGCTAGGGTTGGGTATCGTTTGAAATGTAATGATTCAACAAAAATCAACAGGCTAAAGAACATTTACACAAGTAACTTTTGTCTGTGGTTTAAAAATACCATAGCAAAAACAACTAGCCTAACTAATATAAATTTCAAGCAATTTTAAAGATAAGTAAACACTCAGGAACTTAAAAAGAACAAATAAACAAATTATCAATCACAAATAAATACAACTGAACAAAGATATGATTGAAATAAACAGTGTTTTAAAATTTTCAGGTAGGCTATTGAGGCACAGAAACTGTAATCAAATGAAAAATAACACTTAATAATACACTTTATGTAACTGATAAATTACATACATTATAAATATAGTTTCAAAATTCATTGATACGGAGCCCCGCACATGGGTTGGCTAAATCGTGTGTACGCTTTACTAAGTTGTTCCCTCGATTTATAAATCATGCGCTCGATTTACTAATTCGTTCCCTCGATTTACTAAATTGTACACACTGTTTACTAAGTCGTTCCCTTGATTTACTAATTCGTTCCTTCAATTTACTAAATTGTGCACCCGCTTTACTAAGTCGTTCCCTCGATTTGCTAAATCTTGCACATGATTTAGCAAATCGAGGGAACGAAATAGTAAATTGTGCGCAAAATTTTGTAAATTGAGAGAATGAATTAGTAAATCGTGCACACTATTTACTTTTTTCCTGTATGTCATGTGCGGGGCTCCGTACATTCAGTCAAGAATAGTGAGTGAATTTTCCCTATCTTCTGTTGTTTGATTAATGTTATCATAGAGACGGCAACAGGAATATTAGGCTGTTGTCACTTTAAGAGCTGCACGGATCCAATATTCTGTTTTCTTGGTCAGCTGTTTACGTTCACTTAAGACATAACCGACTAGTGTCTATCACGCACTATACAGTATGAGAGGTGGCTTTCTGTGTGCACGTTTTGGATGTGTGTACAGCACAGAAAACTTTGTGTGGGTCTTCTTGCACTTGAATGGTTTAAAGTCATATTAAAATGCACACAAAGGAATCAATAAGAGGAATTGAAATTTTTATTTTATAACAAGTATCCGATTCCTTATCCGATTCCACGGATTTTCGTTTCCCAACCCCAGTGATAGCTGTATATTGTATATTAATATGTATACATAAAGAAATACAATAAAATTTAAATCAGTAAAACAATAAAATAAAATGTAAATCATAATTCACTGAAAATCTTACAAAAATTTGTCATTTATTTAAAATCTTCACATAAGAGATAAATTAAAGGATTAGTTCACTTTCAAATTAAAATTTCCTGATTATTTACTCACCCCCATGTCAACCAAGATGTCCATGTCTTTCTTTCTTCAGTCGAAAAGAAATTAAGGTTTTTGATGAAAACATTCCAGGATTATTCTCCATATAGTGGACTTCAATGGACCCCAAACGGTTGAAGGTCAAAATTACAGTTTCAGTGCAGCTTCAAAGCGTTCTACGCAATTCCACATGAGAAATAAGGGTCTTATCTAGAGAAACCATTGCTCATTTTCTAAAAAAAAAAAGAACAATTTTATACATTTTAACCATAAATGCTCATCTTGAACTAGCTTTGAACTAGATTGAACTGAAGTTTGAACTAAATTGTCATATACAATGTGCAAGTATATAACAATTAGTTCAAACTTTAACCTGTGGAGGGCAGTAATACACTTAGCAGTGTCTACACTCCTGGAATTCTAATAGAGAAGAAGAAGAAGAAGAGAGCTAGTTCAAGTTGAGCATTTATGGTTAAAACGTATATACTTTTTAATTTTTTTTTAGAAAATGAGCAATGGTTTCTCTAGATAAGACCCTTATTTCTCATCTGGGATCGTGTAAAATGCTTTGAAGATGCACTAAAACTGTAATTCTGACTTTCATCCGTTTGGGGTCCATCGAAGTCCACTATATGGAGAAAAATCCTGGAATGTTTTCATCAAAAACCTTAATTTCTTTTCGACTGAAGAAAGAAGGACATGGATATCTTGAATGACATGGGGGTGAGGAAATTATTAGGAAATTTTACTTTGAAAGTGAACTACTCCTTTAATCATTATATGCTGAAAATAATCACATAATAAATACAAATTTAAATCGTTATTCAAAATCTTCTCACGATATCAAAATATAAATTGTTCTCTAAAATGGTCACATAAGAGATAAAAGTTTAAATCGTTATTCACTGAAAATTGTGACAAAAGATCAAAATTTGAATCATTATTCACTGAAAATCTTCAGGTAATAGATTAAAATGTAAAAATATTTGTTCACTGAAAATCTTCACATTCACCCCAGTTGTTCGTGACACTCATGAGAGAGTAGCAATATTTGATTTGTGAATGAATTGTTCTTTTCAGTTGGATCTTTTTGATCTCACTAAAATAGAAGATTATTTGTGAAAAATACATTTTTGTCTGTCCCTCACCGAAAAATATTAAATGAAATGCAAGACATATAAGTTATACTGACTATTTTTATGGCCCTTTTGCATCCTCATTCACTTCTGTTATATTGAACATTTTTTCACCTTTTGTGTTCCATGGAGGCGAGTAAATACTTGCTTTTTTTGGCCTAATTTACATTTCTTTAAAATGTAGATCTGTCACTTTTAAGCTTATGGAAACAAGTTATTAGTCACAGATTAAGAGCCTCCATTGTCTACTCCCCACTGCCATCTTTGTGTCAACGTGTTTCTCTTAATTCACATCCACGACTAGTTGAGTTTGGATAATGTCCCTGTTCTGTATTTCAACCCTCTGTAGATGGTGCCAAACTCTAATGCTTTTATAGAGAAGACTTGCATCATGCTATAAGGCCTTCATGGCTAGTTCTTCTGTGAAAATAAATGATTGAGGGAGCAACAAAACAGACTCCCATGATGCAGTGCTGAGCTCTGTGGTCCTGCGCTCCTTAGATTTACTGCCCATCCTGACACTTCATCACTTTACCCCCGCTGTGTGTGTATGTGTAGTTATTGCACAGTGGGACTGCCAGGAGTTACCGCCACACTCGCAGAGACATAAACACACACATGATTAGTTTGAGTTCAAGATGCCATCAGTTGTCTCTAACCGGTGTGGATCCCAGAGCTGTTCTCACTATCGCTGTTAAAATTGTATGAGTAAAATAATTTTGCTTTGGTTGATTGTTGCCGCTGTGTTCATAAATCAAACATGTTCTTCCCTTGCCCTATGATGATACTTTGTGCAATGATAAAGTGGTTCAATAAACTCGTACCTGCATTCACAGACTGCTGTGTAATTTGTGAGAAGCTGTTGAGTTTGTTTGTTTCTTCAGAGGACAATGTTTTTGGATCTATAGCCATGTGGGACTATATAAGTGCAATAAGGTTCACTCTTTCGGCTTCTCTCTGTCTATCTCTCATAATCCAGTGGATCAGTTTGTCTGCACAACTCCTGCCATCGCAGATATTGTCATCCTGGTTGATGGATCTTGGAGTATTGGAAGAATCAATTTCCGTCTGGTTCGCATGTTCCTTGAAAACCTGGTCAATGCCTTCGATGTGGGAATAGACAAAACCCGGATTGGTGGGTCCCAAGAATTCATTCTTATTCTTAATCAATCAATGTTCTGACCTAAAAATAGGACCACTTGTTAATTTAGATGACTTTTCAATTGATCTATAAAGTGCCAATGTGTTCCCTGGATGTGTTATTATTTTTTAGGACTGGCCCAGTACAGCGGAGATCCAAGAATTGAGTGGCACTTGAATGGCTTCAGCACAAAAGATGCAGTAATAGATGCTGTCAAAAACCTGCCTTACAAGGGAGGTAACACTCTCACAGGTAATTTGCTGTGTTTTTCCAGACTTTTTCCATTGTTCCAGAGACTTGAAAGCGTATACTGCGCCTTGTGAAACAGTTCACAACCAGTTCTATCATCGTACCGATGTACAGATTCTACATTACTGTAGGGTTTAATTCACATAAACAACTGCTCTGTTTCATTTTGTGTGCAGATTTTGAGTTTAATTCACTAAACGACCAGTCCAACATGACCAGGCACTATAGGCGCTATTTAGTATTTCTTGTATTTGTGACTTTATTTCTTGTACTTTAATCACAACTTCACTTTTTGTAATTGCAATTTTATTTCTCACAATTGCGAATTTTTCTTGTACAGGTGCTGGTCATATAATTGGAATATCATCAAAAAGTTGATTTATTTCACTAATTCCATTCAAAAAGTGAAACTTATATATTATATTCATTCATTACACACAGACTGATATATTTCAAATGTTTATTTCTTTTAATTTTGATGATTATAGCTAAGGAAAATCCCAAATTCAGTATCTCAGAAAATTAGATTACTTAAGACCAATACAAAGAAAGGATTTTTAGAAATCTTGGCCAACTCAAAAGTATGAACATGAAAAGTATGAGCATGTACAGCACTCAATACTTAGTTGGGGCTCCTTTTGCCTGAATTACTGCAGCAATGAGCCGTGGCATGGAGTCGATCAGTCTGTGGCACTGCTCAGGTGTTATGAGAGCCCAGGTTGCTCTGATAGTGGCCTTCAGCTCTTCTGCATTGTTGGGTCTGGCATATCGCATCTTCCTCTTCACAATACCCCATAGATTTTCTACGGGGTTAAGGTCAGGCGAGTTTGCTGGCCAATTAAGAACAGGGATACCATGGTCCCTAAACCAGGTACTGGTAGATTTGGCACTGTGTGCAGGTGCCAAGTCCTGTTGGAAAATGAAATCTGAATCTCCATAAAGTTGGTCAGCAGCAGGAAGCATGAAATGCTCTAAAACTTCCTGGTATATGGCTACCTTGACCTTGGACCTCAGAAAACACAGTGGACCAACACCAGCAGATGACCAAACCATCACTGACTGTGGGAACTTTAAACTGGACCTCAAGCAACATGGATTGTGTGCCTCTCCTCTCTTCCTCCAGACTCTGGGACCCTGATTTCCAAAGGAAATGCAAAATTTACTTTCATCAGAGAATATAACTTTGGACCACTCAGCAGCAGTCCAGTCCTTTTTGTCTTTAGCCCAGGCGAGACGCTTCTGACACTGTCTGTTGTTCAAGAGTGGCTTGACACAAGGAATGCGACAGCTGAAACCCATGTCTTGCATACGTCTGTGCGTAGTGGTTCTTGAAGCACTGACTCCAGCTGCAGTCCACTCTTTGTGAATCTCCCCCACATTTTGGAATGGGTTTTGTTCAAAATTAAAAGAAATAAACATTTGAAATATATCAGTCTGTGTGTAATGAATGAATATAATATACAAGTTTCACTTTTTAAATGGAATTAGTGAAATAAATCAACTTTTTGATGATATTCTAATTATATGACCAGCACCTGTAATTCTGACTTTAAATCTAACAATTGTGACTATTTCTCATAACTGTGTCTTTGTAACACACAATTGCAACATTTTTTTGTATTTGCGACATTATTTCTTGTACTGTCATTACGAATTCACCTTTTGTAATTGTTACTTAATGTCTTACACTTGCAACTTCATACATAAGAACTGCAACCTTATACCTCATAATTGTGAGTTTATTTCTTATAATTGTGTCTTTGCAACACACAATTGCAAAAATTTGTATTTGCAACATTATTTCTTGCACTGTTGTTGCAAATTCACTTTTTGTAATTGCAACTTTGTCATAATTGCAACTTTTTTGTAATTGCAAAAATCTCAGAATTGCAATTTCATTTTTCTCACAATTGCAATTTTCTCGTAATTGTGATTTTATATCACACAATTGGGTTACACTTTTTTTCTCATATTTGCCACTTTATTTCTTGTACTGTAATTGCAACTTTTTGTAATTGTAACTTATTATTTACAATTGCAACTTCATACCTCAGAACTGCAACCTTATGCCTCATAATTGTGAGTTTATTTCACATAATTGTCTTTATAACATACAATTGCAACATTTTTGTATTTGCAATATTATTTCTTGTACTGTAATTACAACTTTGTCACAACTGCAACTTTCTTGTAACTGTGACTTTATATCAACAATTGTTACTATTTCTATAATTTCATTATTTTCTCATAATTGCAACTTCTTAACTGACAGTTGCAATTTTTTTTCTCATATTTGCCACTTTATTTCTTGTGCTATAATTCCAAGTTCACTTTTTGTAATTGTAACTAAATATCTTACAACTGCTTCCTCATACCTCAGAACTCCAACCTTACTGTATACCTCATAATTGTGAGTTTATTTCTCATAATTGTGAATTTATATCTTGCAATTTTTCCTTTACTTCTTATTTTGAAATTCTTTAATTTAATATTTTGATCTGTCTAGGTCTTGCTCTTACCTACATCCTGGAGAACAGCTTCAAACCTGAGTCTGGGGCTCGTGCCGATGTTCCCAAAATTGGAATCCTGATAACCGACGGCAAATCCCAGGATGACGTTATCCCACCTGCTCAGAGTCTGAGAAGTTCTGGAGTCGAGTTATTTGCCATTGGTATTAGAGGATTCCTAATGCATCTTTGTGTAGACTAGAACTTTTCAGCGTTAATTTATGAACTTTATCACTAATAATTATTTGCAAAATCTGCCGAAAGATTGTAGACTGTCAACACGATACATTATCAACACTGGCTATCTCCAGAAATGTGGAATATGACCTTTTTGAATATGTGTGGTTGTGCGTAGGTGTGAAGAATGCTGATGAGAATGAGCTGAAGGCCATCGCCTCTGAACCAGAGGACACACACGTTTATAACGTGGCTGACTTTAGTATCATGAGCACCATAGTGGATGGTCTGACCAGGAAGGTGTGTGATGGAGTGGAGCAACAGGACAAAGAAATTAACCGTGAGTGTTTTATCTGCTGTTTAAACTTCCATTTCTGATGTGTGGAATGGGATCTAATGTCTCATGATTCCCTCATTGACAGGAGATTCTTCCACTGAAGAGACTGTGTCCCCACCCCAGGACTTGGTCATTTCTGAGGTGACTGCACACAGTTTTCGTGTGTCCTGGACTCATGCACCTGGAAGTGTGGAAAAATATCGGGTGGTTTACCATCCAACCAGAGCAGACATTCTGGAAGAGGTGACCAATCAGAGACTTTATGCTCTGTCACAGCTTTCTATATCTACTATATCTAATCTCTCTCCCTCATACTTAAAAGGATAATTAGTGCAAAAATGAAATTTCTGTTTTCATTTACTTGACCTCATGTTGCTCCAAACCTATATGACTTTTTTTTTTTTCCATGGAAAGACAAGAGACAATATTTAGGACCCGAGCACCGATGGTGTAAGGACCCTATTGTAATTGCTCTGTCAATTCTTCTTCTTCTCCAACATGAATCACATTTTTGAGGGCCTAAACATGCTCGAAAACTCATGAAACTTTGCACACGCTTCAAAATTGGTGAAAATTTACGTCTGATATGGGTTACAGAATTAGGTGTGGAAAAATGGCTTGATAGCGCCACCTACTAAATTTCAATAAAGCGTCCTTCATGCTACGTTTCATGTACAGGTATGAAATTCAGTAGACACATGTAACAGCCCAGTCCCTACAAAAAAAAGTCCTTGGGTGCAAAACCCAACAGGAAGTGAGATATTTTGAGTTTTCTCTGCAAAATGTTTGCAGTTTTTGCCATTTCCAGACGTTGTACTTTAACAAACCCCTCCTAGAGATTTTATCAAATCAACATCATATTTGGTCAGTCTAATCTGAAGGCCTTTGTGATGTTAAATTGCAAAGATCTTGAGTTTTCCCTGAAGGGCGTGTCCGTCGCGGCCTGACAAAGTTCGATGTTTCGCCATGAAACAGGAAGTTGTTGTAACTCGGGCATACAATGTCGGATCTGCCACAAACTTCACATGTGTGATAAGAGTCCTGGCCTGAAAACATCTACATGCAAATATTCAGTTACAATCATAGCATCACCTGAGGGCAACAGGAAATGACATCTTTTACACTGTGATTAACTCCTCGTAGAGATTTAACCAGAACCACATCATACATGTGGTCTGTCTAATCTTAAGGCCTTAGCGATGTTAAATTGCAAAGATCTTTTTCGCTGAAGGGCGTGTCTGTGGCGGCCTGACAAAATCTGATGTTTTGCCATGAAAGAGGAAGCTGTTGTAACTCAGACATACAGTCCTGGCCTAAAGACATCTATATGCCAATATTCAGTTACTTATAGCGCCACCTGTTGGCAACAGGAAGTAGCATGCTTTGCACTATAATTTCTTCCCTGGAACACATTTCAAAATGCCATGAAGTTCCAAACATGCTAGAAACACGTTAAATCATGCAAGGAGAAGGAAGTTCAACACTCTTATTTCTAAATCTAATCTACAGTAATTTTTGCTTATTAGTATGGTTGAATTAGATCATTGGTCAGTAGCAAAGACATTGGTTAATAAAGTGAGATTAAAGTGAGACACTTTTTTCTCTCAACATGGGGACAGGAGAGCTGTCAGTCTCAGACATAAATGTGAAAAAGTAACAGATATTTTGTTGTAAATTGAAAAAGTAATGCGTTACTCGAAAAAGTAATCTGATTACGTAACTCAAGTTATTTGTAATGCGTCACCCCCAACACTGGACCCCACTGACTTTCATTGTATGGACAAAGACATTTTGTGTGAAACTTTAGTTTTCTTTTGTGTTCTCAAAACATCTTCTTTTGTGTTCCACAGAATAAATAAACGAATACAGGTTTGGAACAACATGAGGGTGAATAAAAATTGACCGAAAGGGTAAAAGACAACAATGTGTTTGGGAAGATAGATGACCTTATTGTCAGAGGTCCTACTACTCATGTCAACTGATGTTCTCCAAATGTTCAGCAGTCAGTCTTTTAGAAGTCATTTTTGTTCTTTTCTTTCTTTAAAATAAACACCATTTGTTTTGATATTTTGTTATCTACAGCAATGACAGTCTTACATTTTTAACTGTGGCTTAAATGTCAAAATACTTCTTAGTGCCAGTTTATTATGCTTCTTTTATCTCCTTTGTTCTATTTCTAGTTTTGTGATGAGTGACAGCACAATACTATAAATATTATGTGTTGCACTTTGCCACGTTATTTAACACTGTTGAGGCTTTTGGTCTTATTTTTTCATAATCATTCTTCAAACTGCTGTGCTGGGTGTCACAAACTGCTGTTGTCTTGCTGTACAGATTGCGGTGGGCGGCACAGAGAATTCAGTTGTCCTGCAGAATTTGAACTCTCTGACTGAATACGAGATTGCTGTGTTCGCTGTGTACCGCAGCGCAGCGAGTGACGCTCTCAGAGGAAACGAGATCACACGTGAGTCATCCTCAAAACTTGCCATAACCAACATTGACTACTGAACATCTCAAAGCACATGTGTTACAGGCTTGTGTCCTTCACGATTTCACTGTAAAACAGTCATTACCCACAAACCACATGCTTATATATTTTTCCTAAATACCCTTTACTGTGGAATTCTATCAGCACCTTCTTATATACAGTGTTTATTTCCTAACCACTACTTTATAGCAAATGTCTGTCAATCATCTCAGCAAGGCAGGACTGAAGTCTGCAGTATTTAGTGAATGATTAAGATGTTTGAAGTTTTTGGTTTGTGGTAGAAGAAAGTGTTGTGGTAAAGACTGTCCATGTGTACTTGTTCCAGAAGAAAAATCTATTTCTGTCACACTCCATCAAAGCCATCTCTAACTATCACACTCTTCCCAGAATCCAACTCAGAACGCACTTCATCCATTCAGCGCAAATACACACATATCCAGACTCTGAAAAAAATACTCATGACAAACATACACTGCAAAAAATTGTTTTCAGAATCAGTATTTTTCCTCAGTAAAACAAGATACATAAATAAGAACATTAAATTAAAAGCTAAATGGTATTAGATATTAAAACATGTTTTTTTGAAATATAATTTCTATTTAAAATACTGTTATTAATATATTTTTTTAAAGTATTAAACACATTTTATTAGAATTATGCTTAAAAAAAGTTTATCTTAAAGGGTTAGTTCACCCAAAAATGAAAATTCTAAGACTCTCGTTCATCTTCGGAACACAAATTGAGATATTTTTGATGAAATCCGATGGCTCTTAATTTACACTTTCAAATGCTCAGAAAGCTACTAAAAACATATTTAAAACAGTTCATGTGACTACAGTGGTTCAACCTTAATGTTATGAAACAACAAGAATACTTTTTGTGTGCCAAATTTGGGCGATTTCAAAATACCGCTTCATGAAGCTTTGAAGCTTTACGAATCTTTTGTTTCGAATCAGTGGTTCGGAGCGTGAATCAAACTGCCAAAGTCACATGAACACATGTTTCGAAACACATATGACGTAACGAAGCCTCCTATACTGAAATCACATGACTTTGGCAGTTTGATACACGCTCCAAACCACTGATTCGAAACAAAAGATTCGTAAAGCTTCGAAGCTTCATGAAGCAGTGTTTTGAAATCGCCCATCACTAGATACTGTTGAATAAAGTCTTTATTTTGTTTTTATGCCACACAAAAAGTATTGTATTGTACACACAGTGTACACACTCACACACATGCAAACACAAACAAAACATGTCTGACTGTCCATCTACGTTAAGTATTGATGTCTGATTTGTATGTATATGTGTATCTCAGTGGCTCTACCCACAGTGAGTGATCTCGAGCTGTACGAAGTGACAGAAAACAGCATGAGAGCCCGCTGGAGGGATGCAGAGGGGGCTTCTGGGTACATGATCCTTTACGCTCCACTGAGCAGTGAGACTACAGATGAAAGAGAGGTGAGGCTGCAAATTGTCTTTGTGAGTGTGCCTGTCTTGTGTTTGAGTAAACGTTAAGCCCGCGCTGGCATGATGACACTTCCACCAAAATAGTAGCTTCAGTGTTACACTCTTTTCATGGAAGCTGTAGAAGAAGAATAACAATCATCACGTTTGAGTTCCCTTGGTTGCACTTTTTTATCTATGTTTCAGCAGCCTTTATACTGCTCTAAAGGTGTTGCTGTTGTTTTTGTGATGCAGCTAAAGGTGGATGAGACGGTGACTGATGTGGAACTGAAGGGATTGATTCCTGACACAGAGTACACCGTTACGGTCTATGCCATGTTCGGAGAGGAGGCCAGTGATCCTGTTACTGTTCAGGAGACCACCAGTGAGTGTCCGGGCCAGTCTGTTTTAAATTTAAACATGCAATGTGTTTTCTTTCAATCTCTGTTTATATAATGTCCAGTGTTTAATGGTTCTGTTTTGAATTCTGCAGCACAGAATAATGAACAATAACACAATAATGAGTTTAAAGGTGACCCAAGTAATGGTATAGATAAATACAATAATACTTCAATAGTTTTAGTCTTTTAATAATATTTTAAATATATCTCAATATTTATGTATTTGTTCTGAAATGGCTTAAAATGAAAGTTTTAATATACACTACCATTCAAAAGTTTGGGTTCAGTAAGGTTTTTAAAGGGTTAGTTTACCCAAAAATGAAAATTATGTCATTAATGATTCACCCTCATGTCGTTCCAAACCCGTAAGACCTCCGTTCATCTTCGGAACACAGTTTAAGATATTTTAGATTTAGTCCGAGAGCTTTCTGTCCCTCCATTGAAAGTGTAGGTACGGTAGACTGTCCATGTCCAGAAAGGTAATAAAAACATCATCAAAGTAGTCCATGTGACATCAGTGGGTTAGTTAGAAGTTTTTGAAGCATCTAAAATACATTTTGGTCCAAAAATAACAAAAAATACGACTTTATTCAGCATTGTCTTCTTCTTCTACGGCGGTTGGCATCCAGCTTATTGGTGCATTACCGCCCCCTTCTGCTCCGGAATGTGATGCTCCCTCAGACTGTAAACGAAGCTCGGGCGCACTACATAACACGTCATCAGCGTCACTGTCCGGAGCAGAAGGGGGCGGTAATGCACCAATAAGCTGGATGCCAACCGCCGTAGAAGAAGAAGAAGCAGCAGCGTCACTGTGGATATACACAGACCCGGAAGAGAAGACAATGCTGAATAAAGTCGTAGTTTTTGTTATTTTTGGACCAAAATGTATTTTAGATGCTTCAAAAACTTCTAACTAAACCACTGATATCACATGGACTACTTTGATGATGTTTTTTATTACCTTTCTGGACATGGACAGTGCACCGTACCTACACTTTCAATGGAGGGACAGAAAGCTCTCGGACTAAATCTAAAATATCTTAAACTGTGTTCCGAAGATGAATGGAGGTCTTAAGGGTGTGGAACGACATGAGGGTGAGTCATTAATGACATAATTTTCATTTTTTGGATGAACTAACCCTTAAATCCTTTTATAAGATGTACTTTTTGGTCACAAAGGCTGCATTTATTTGGTAAAATACTGTAAAACAGTAATATTTTGAAATATTATTACAATTTAAAATAACTGTTTTCAATTTTAGCAACCTGTGATGGCAAAGCTGAATTTTCAGCATCATTACTCCAGTCTTCAGCAGTGTTGGGCACGTTACTTTAAAAAAGTAATTAGTTATAGTTACTAGTTACTTCTCACAAATTGAGTTAGTAACTGAGTTACATCATTATAAAAGTAACTAATTACCAGGGAAAGAAACTATTGTATTACTTTATAAAAAAAAAAAAAAAAAAAAATCAAATATGTTGGATATACTTGGATGCCCCCAAATATTGAATATGTTAAATAAATGAAATGGACACTAAATAGAAAAAAAATATTATAAAACAGTATACACTAATCTACACTATTTTAATGTTGCTGTGGGACAATGACACCTATCAAATTCAATATATTATTGACCACAACTGGCCAACAAATATGTCTAAAAATAAATTATGCTTGATCCGACTCGACTCATGATCGCTCTTGCTCGCATGAATTTTCTCTGTACTTTACTACATGCTGGTAGCCATTAAAGAAAACATATTTAGTTTCATATTTATGTTTAAAAAGGCCTATTATAATGTTATTTTTTTAATTTCATCTATTTGATTATGAAAAGTGAACAGCATGAGTAAGAGGATATTATAAGATGCACAATATATCGAGAGACGTGGAATGGGCCAGACATGATTTTGATCTCTTCATTAAGTTTTGTCTTGTAGAAAGCATTTCTTTAAAGTGAATTTCGTTTTGTAAAAATTGTATCTTAATTTTAAAGGTGCCATTGAATGTTTTTTTACAAGATGTAATATAAGTCTAAGGTGTCCCCTGAATGTGTCTGTGAAGTTTCAGCTCAAAATACTCAAAATATGATTTTTTTTTAATTAATTTTTTTAACTGCCTATTTTGGGGCATAA
Organism: Megalobrama amblycephala; assembly: GCF_018812025.1. Lineage (NCBI taxonomy): Eukaryota > Metazoa > Chordata > Actinopteri > Cypriniformes > Xenocyprididae > Megalobrama > Megalobrama amblycephala. The sequence goes on along the minus strand of NC_063056.1, from coordinate 17,332,374 downwards.
TTAGAAATGTGCCGATTCAGGCTGCGGCCCCTTTAATTGCTCGCGCTCTCCGCCCCCTCCCGAGCTCTCGACTCTATCATTGCATAAACAAAGTTCACACAGTTAATATAACCCTCAAAATGGATCTTTACAATGTGTTCGTCATGCATATTGCATGCATACATCGGATTATGTGAGTATAGTATTTATTTGGATGTTTACATTTGATTCTGAATGAGTTTGATAGTGCTCCGTGGCTAACGGCTAATGCTACACTGTTGGAGAGATTTATAAAGAATGAAGTTGTGTTTATGAATTATACAGACTGCAAGTGTTTAATACTGAAAATAATGACGGCTCTTGTCTCCGTGAATACAGTAAGAAACAATGGTAACTTTAACCACATTTAACAGTACATTAGCAACATGCTAACAAAACATTTAGAAAGACAATTTACAAATATCACTAAAAATATCATGTTATCATGGATCATGTCAGTTATTATTGCTCCTTCTGCCATTTTTCGCTATTGTTCTTGCTTGCTTACCTAGTCTGATGATTCAGCTGTGCACATCCAGACGTTAATACTGGCTGCCCTTGTCTAATGGCTTGAACATGAGCTGGCAGTTTAAAATTATATTTGTATATGACTAAACTGTACTATTTTAACCTATGTGTCCCACCCCAACACACACACACCAGAGAAAAAAACTTTGCAGGTCCTATAGCTACTCGGATGAAAACCGCTTCATTGAGCTCAATTATAGTAACACTGCATTTTATTGAGCGTAACGGTAATGGTAATTTGTTTGATTACTCGTTACTGAAAAAAGTAACGCCGTTTATTTATAACGCTGTTATTCCCATCACTGGTCTTCAGTGTCACATGATCCTTCAGAAATCAGTCTAATATGCAGATTTGCTGCTCAAGAAACATTTTTTTATTATTATCAATTTTGAAAACAGTTGTGCTGCTTAATATTTTTGTGGAAACTATGATATATATATATATATATATATATATATATATATATATATATATATATATATATATATATAAATAAATAAATAAATAATATATATATATATATATATATATATATATATATATTTATAGACTTCTTTGATGAATTGAAAGTTCAAACAAACTTTTCAAACAGCTTTTGTACCATTATAATTGTTTTTACTGTTAGTTTTAATGAATTTAATGCATCCATGCTGTATAAGTGTATAACATCTTACTGTCCCTAAACTTTTGAATGGTAGAGTATATAGTTTTATAAATGTAAAAATAAAATTCATTGAAACTGGCAGTTTTAACTGATTCATTAAAATGCATCAAACTTAAAGGGGACCCATTAGGCCCCTTTTTTCAAAATGTAATTTAAGTCTCAGGTGTCCCCAGAATGTGTCTGTGAAGATTCAGCTCAAAATATCAAAATACCCCACAGATAATTTATTACATGTTGTAAGTACCCATTTTTGAGTGCATGCAAGAACATGCTGTTTTTTTTTTGTGCATGTGTCTTTAAATGCAAATTAGCTGCTGCTCCCCACCCCCTTTCCAGGAAGGAGCTTTCTTCAACAGCTCCTGCCTGCATTGGAAACTCTGCCAAATACAAACAAAACATCTGCTTGGTTTTGATTATCATCTATATCACGCTCACGGACATTGAAGTTCTTCTTCACCATAAAAGTTTATTATCTACATGCATTTTAAAGCCATATCAGTTTAAACTTCTAATTTATCGTTTTCTGAAAGCACACATCTAAAGCACACATAGAAAGCTAGCTGTCAGAAGGCGCGTGAGTATTAAACTAACTTGTCTATCATGTCTCTTTGTGTTTAAACTGTCAAATACACACAAGGTTATGCCAAAAACACACAAAGTTCACAAACACAGTCGGTGATGTCTGTGAACATTAACAGCAGGGATAGAAATCGCATGTTTGTATAGACCCCTTAATCGCCTACGTCACAGTGACATCACCGCTCTAGCTGGAGGCAAAACATAAATAAGAACAGGTGCGCTAAAAGTTTTTGACTTTAAAATGTCGTCTTGTTGTGTTTTTGGCTGCCAGAATAGAAGGAACAGGACTTTTGGTTCAAAACTAAAGTTTTACCAGATCCCGGCAGACATTCCTTCACAGAAATCAAAAAGATAATTGTGGTTGAATGCAATACGGCGTACAGACTGGACGGAGACGATCATAAATAATACTCGTGTTTGCAGTGCACACTTCATATCAGGTAAAATAATCGATGCATATGTAATGGTGTGTTGGTTTTATCTAGTACAAATCAGCAAGTTTCTGTTTTATAGTTGAAAAGTCGCCAACTTTCAGCGCACTAGCTAGCTTAAATGTTAAACAAACATACAGCGATAGATGTGTGTGCCATCCTTTGAATGGTCTCTTAAAATAATCCACATTGCTAGCCATAATCGTAGTTAGCCCAGCGTTGGGTTACATTAGACAATAAGCCTTGACAAAATTCCCCGATCCACCCGAAAGTAATTTATATGTTGTCTAGGAAATATCCAAAACTTAAGTTAATTTACAAAAATAGCTGTCACGGTCCCGCAGAGTCAGTGACTGTACATATTCGGACAGTTCTGAACCTTCTTCTGCATCTATGTTTAATAAATCCCTCCTAAAACATGCTAGCTTACGCTTGTCAACATTGAGTCCAGCGTCTCTTTTTGCCTCCAGCTAAGCCCCGCCCACCAGGAAACGTTGCAGTGTTTACAAACTTTTAAGGGGTCTATTAGATCTGTGGGGCACTTCAAAAACAACAAATCCACTGCGGGAGTAAATGAAGACTGATATTTTCACTCTTACATCCAACAACAATCGAGACAATCTTGTCTCTACAGCTGCTCTGGTGTCGAGACAATGGCGGACAGTGTACAACTCGCTCAGGGCAGAAACTATGCTAATATAGCAACAGTCCGTCAGCGGTCATGGGCAGGGCCTGTACAATGTGGCATCACATTGCTCAGAAAAAAAAAAACGGCCTTTTCTACGAGACTGTTGAGGTTTTATGGGGATTAAAAAAAGGAGTGGGTGGATTTTTATTATTATAAGGTGGTTGTGTACATACACTGCCAACACACATTTATGTTCAACACCGTGTAAAAGTGAATTTTTCATAATAGGTCCCCTTTAACAGCTATAATTCAATTACTTGCTACCAAAGTTTAAATTAAACCATCATCTTAATGCTCTAATTCTCATAAATTTCAGGGCAAGGCTTTCATTGTGACTTTAATGCTATAAAAATGTCACTTAATTCTATTGCAGTAAAATATCTTGAATATTCAGTAAGTGTTAGTGCCCATTAATCCATATCTTCCTGCAGTATCCCTGAGACCTCCACGCAACCTGCGGGTCACTGAAGTTGACCACAGCTCTGTCCGACTCAACTGGGATGCAGTGTCCAATAAAGTTAAGGGCTACCGTGTCTTGTATATCAAGACAGATGGTGTCCAGACCAATGAGGTGATCATTACAGCAGAACCTACAATACATGACTAACAGTTGTTTCTCTGTTAAACAAACAAGCACTTGTTCACTCTCAAACCCAGTTAACCATATACAGTATATAGAATTAAAATGATTGAATATTAGTAAAATGTAATATATTTATAAAGAATGAATAAGTATAAAATACTATTTAAATAATACTGTATTTGAAGAGTTTGGTTCCAAAACGCAATAACTCCATTTTGATTAATTTGAGTAAAAAGGTGTTTTCTTTACCAAGAAAGTGGCAAGATGAAAACCACTATTTTCTGTTTCAAACTTTCACATAGCATCTTTTGGTTATAAAAACATTAAAAATTCAAATCTACATTTTGATTTTAAAAGTTTATTATAAAAACATATTATTTTCCCCCCCAAATGCAATAAATCCATGACACTTTTTTTTTTCAAAATGCAATTAATCCATCCATATAAAAGTTATTTTTCACATCGGAAATACACAACAAAGTAAATTGATTCACATATATGACAGAGTCTAAACTTTGCCAATATTTATCTTATATACAGACATTTTACTTAAAATACATTCAGCCGTCGCTCCAAAAATGAATTCAACGGGTCATCTTGTTAATGTTATGAATTATTTGTCATTACCGATTAAAGAGTATCTGGCGCCACCGCACAGTTAAATAAACACATTTGCCGAGTACATTGGTATTAAAAATGGCTTTTAAAAAAGGCTTCAATGTTGTGCGTGGAATGGTGCGCCGTGATTGGTTGAGCAGATATATCATGTTCTGCAGAGAAAGGAGAGTGGCGTTTGTCGCGTTTTGGAAAGAAAGGGAGAAAACATGACAGAATAACACGACGGATATCGCATTTTGCGCAAAATTAATAAATGATTTTTCAACACCGACCAGATACAATACTGATTTTGGCGGAAACTAAATTTTTTTGAAAATGCCGTTTATCGCGTTTTGGAACCAAACTCTTCATTTATTTTATTTTATATATATGTATGCATGTATAATTATATATATATATATATATATATATATATATATATATATATATAAATATATAATTTAAATATTTAAAATATTATTAATCACTATATTAATTTACTCACCCATTCCATAATTTTATAAAGATAGATGCATTATGCATTATTTTTCTTCTTTTCAGGTGGAGTTGGGTCCCGTCACCAATGTGTACCTGAAGAACCTGTCACCCTTAACAGAGTACACAGTTGCTGTTTTTGCTCTCTACGACAGCGGCCAATCAGAGGCTCTCAGTGGCGGATTCACTACAAGTAAGACTGTTTGATCCCTGCCAGTGAGCTGCTTAAAAATGTTTAAATGGGTGAATTCAGTGATTCTGTTTTGTCAGTTGCATTGAAGATGCCAGCATATCCTGGTCGGTGGGTGTGGATTTATGCAAATTATTATGTCAAGCACAGAAGAGACAGGGCCCATTGGTATTCATTATCATGAGCACGGGCAAGAACAAGTCTCGTCTACTCGCAGCATTGCTGATTTAACATGTACATGTATGTGCATATTTTTTCAGTATTTACCTCCTCCAACAGAATTTACAATTTGTCCTGCACACAGAGTCTGCAATTTACTCCAGCTGGAAAGCAGGAATGGATGCTTTCTCTGTCCTGGACAAAGCATCACTTTCTAGGCAGCCTGTTGCATTCAGTAATCATTGATTGGCTGCTGGAATCTATAATAGATCTGGGCCTTCATTTCCTGAGTTTCATTGTTCTGTGGGTGTCCTGACTTTGTCGTTGTAGTAATCAGGTTATGCTGTGAAATTTCTAGGGGATACGTTTGAATTTAAAAGTGATTGTTATGGTAAATGCCATTCTTTCTGTGGAGATGAGAACGTTCAGGAGTTCATTCACTGAATCAAAATGAAATAGTTAAAAAGATTAGTTCACACACACACAAAAAAAAAATTATGTCATCATGTACTCACCCTCATGTCGTTCCGAAGCCTCATGAGTCTTATCTGTGGATCACAAAAGGAGAAATGGTCAGACCTAAATATATTTAAAGGGTTAGTTCACCCAAAAATGAAAGTTTTGTCATTAATTACAAGGGATGGGCATTTTTGGCCCATCGATAGGTCGAGTACTTGAGTACTGGATCGCTGTTGCACATCCCTATTAATTACTCACCCTAATGTCGTTCCACACCCGTAAGACCTTCATTCATCTTCGAACAAAAATTAGGATATTTTTGATGAAATCTGAACGCCAGCTCAGTATTGGCCGACGCTGTTCACATGAGCATCACGATGCATTCATGTGATGCTGACGCAGGAGCTGGCCAGTAATGAGTCAGCGTTCAGACGTAAAGCTCGGCAATGCTTGCACTGCACCAACTGCGTAACAGACTGACAGGGAAGAGGAAAAAATTTTGACTAAAGTCGTTATTTTTGTTTTGTTTTTGTGCACAAAAAGTATTCTTGTCGCTTCATAAAATTAAGTTTGAACCACTGCAGTCATGTCGACTTATGATTATATTGCTGTCTATGGATAAGTCATATTCCTCTTGGATTTCATCAAAAATATCTTGTTCCGAAGATGAACGAAGGTCTTTGAAACGACATGAGGGTGAGTAATTAATGACAGAAATTTCATATTTGGGTGAACTAACCCTTTAATTCAGTAAATGCAGTATTCTCTGAAAACAGCCTTTATTATCTTAAACAATTTGGTAAATCTATCTTGTTTTAAGGATGTTTACATATTTTAGACAAAATACTGATTTATTATTATTATTATTTTAACTGTACTACTCTTAATTTGTACATAATCCATTTAACATAATTTAATTTTTTTGTGATAAAACTGATAGTTCAGCAAAGGATGTTGGATTGCTTATCCATGGTTGATTCTGTCTCAATCAGAGCTTGTGCCAGCCCCTTTTAGCCTGATGACATCAGAGGTCACCTCAGAGAGTTTCCGGGTGAGCTGGTCACATCCTGCCAGGGATGTGGTGCTTTATAAGATGGCCTGGTCACCAACTGGAGGAGGAGACGAGATGGAGGTCAGTCGTTTACAACTATAATGATTAATGTTGTGCTAAAACTAAGTAAGGATGTACTAAGGGGGTATATTTTCTGTATTAATATAATATAAATAAATAAGAAACAACAACAGTTTTTAAAAACCCTCTTTTGTAAGGGAATACTTCCTTCCGCCATGGATTCAAATCTCAAGTTGACAGTTTAACAGTTGAGCCCAAGCCTCCGTTACTAATTCTAAAACGTCACACAGGAATGTTGAGTCGCTTCATTGAAACTCATTGTAATATGTAGAGTAGAGTATTATGAGAGAGAGATCGACTAAGTGAGTGCATTACCTGCATCTAGCTGATATTCTTCAGGTCAATCATAATCACAAAATCAGTTTGAATATCTGCTGAGGAAAGCGATATCATTGTCTTTGTCCTTTTAACATTTGAGACATTCCCATGACAGCGCTAGTCAATGCATTTGTCAGTTGCGTCTCGTAAGATGTTGTTTAAAGTCAAAACAATGACCTTGTTTCCTTGTTTCAGACCATTTCAATATAAAACTAAAGTAGGAAATAAACAAGCAAATAGTTCAGTCAAGTTAGTGCAGGATTTAATTTCAATGTATATAAAGTTATGAAATGTAATATAGGCCTTAAGCCTAATCTATTAGCTTTGGAAAAACTAATAGATTAATAAGACCAAAGATTGCCCATTTGATTTACCCAAAACGAATTATACCTCATGTTTAAACACTTTCTACATAAGAGCCAGCAGCGAATTCCCGAAGGACTGGCCAAGATGAAGCTGTTCTCTGCGGGTACATGAGTGCTGAATGGTCGCTGAAGGCCTGGAGCTCACATCTCCGAAAGATGCTTTTTGGCAGTAGAATAGTGTAGTCATGCCATCTACCAGCAGGGGCATATGCTAACCAGCCAAACCATGAACTCTTGGATCATTCTCTTGTTTTTGCATTCTTGACTTTTCTACAATGTTTCTCTGTTGTGACTTTCTTTCTTTCTTTCTTTCTTTCTTTCTTTCTTTCTTTCTTTCTTTCTTTCTTTCTTTCTTTCTTTCTTAAACATCAATTGCCATATATTAGTTTCAACAAACTATATATGTTGAAAAGGAGAAAGTGAAATATGATTTTTATGAGCTCCTTGAAAATGATTTATGAGTCAATCAATACTTTCTCGTAACCCGGAGCCTGGGGCCAACTGTTACTCTCTATTAGAAATGACCAGTCACCGGCCTTCACAAACACCAAAACAACCACCAGCATACTGAACATGTCCCGTCACTGCTCTCCTTGCCACGCATGACCACAGACACAAGCGTGTGTAAGTGTGTGTGATGGAGAAAGTTTTTATTACTGGCCAGGAGTCAGTGCAGCTGGTTTTTATAGATAGCACCGCAGGTCGATATGTTTACCAAGAGCCACCAGAGCAGAAAATAATAACATGCTGTGAGGCAAACTGGAATGTGGCTGGAGTTTCATGTCCCAGAGCAGAGGAGTCAGCCCAGAAACACATATTTACTCACATGGGTTTGCTAGGACGGCCCAGACCTGACTGAGATCCAAAGCTCTCTTGATAGCAGACTTGCTTTTTAATGCATGTTCTCGTTGTTGGGATGGCATATCTGAGCAGCCAACAACATTTATACCTGACAAAATGTGTTTACTGATTTTGTTCTGTTGCTGCTGCTGTTATGTTTGTGGGAAAATGGGCTGAAAATACTGTTGGCTTGTCTTCTGCACAATGATGTACATAAATTTGAGTAAAAAAAAAAAAAAAAGCCTAGAATAAAAAATATCTTTTCTCCATTAATTATAAACGCCATCTGTCACTGATCTAATGGTACAACCATAAGCAGACTTCAGTTTAGACATACAAAATTATAAGAAAATAATTTGCTAGTCTATCAAACCTCAACATCCTCCCAATGATGACTATCGTGGGCCTCTTCATCAGAACTGTCACCTTTGGATCTTTGCTGAAATTGATGTGGCCTTGCTCTAGAAATGAACTAATGGCCATTTTCCTCATCACCGCCCTCAGATTCTGGGAAGTCTGCACATGTGGGTGAAGATGGTTGTGATAAATCCTTACAGTTGACTGTAAAGCATTTTTTTGCTGTCAAGTATGACCTAAACTATAGGCTATTGGCTATTTTTCCCCCACGCATTCTAAAAGAATCTCAGCACCATCCATATGATCCTCACTGTATTATAACTGAGTGCTTTTGTGTTTGTGTGTTTATAAAGATGATGCTGAATGGAGCTGTGGACTCATATGTAATTCAAGACCTGAGTCCTTTTACAGAGTATAAGGTGTCACTGTCAGCCATCTACAAAGAAGAAACGGAGAGCAACGCTGTGGTTGTGCTTGAGAATACATGTAAGAGATCCAGTAAAGTTGTTTAACTATTTAACACCAACCAGCTAATTTACATTATCTCAAACTGGTTAATTGTTTTGTTTTGTTTTACTTTGCTTTACTTTGTTTTGCTTTATTTTGCTTTGATTTGTTGTTTTGCTTTGCTTTGCATTGTTTTTTGTTCGTTTTGATTTGTTTTGCTTTGCCATGCTTTATTGTGCTTTTCGTTGTTGTTTTGCTTTGATTTTTGTTTTGCTTTGACTTTTTTTGTATTTGTTTTGTGTTTGTTTTGTTTATTGCAGTGGACTGGACCACAGAAGTTCCAACCACCATTCCCTCCACTACAGCAAGTAAGAAAAATGTGACTTCATTGTACTAAAGTTGTCAAAAGTACCGACTTTGATACCTAGTCAGTACTGAAATTTTAAAAATGTGACGCTTTGAGCACTGTTGAGCGGATTCGTAAACATTTCTGATTGGCCATTGTGTTCATGGCTCATCGGATATGTCTGCGATTGGCTTCAATGATCAACGTTTCAAAAACATGTTGTAAATAGTCATCAATGACGCTCTTCACCGAGCACTTACACAGATACACATGGGAGCATTTGAAAGACGCCTGCTTGACTGGTCTGTTGATAGACACCTGCTTTCAAACGTCCTGCTTTCAAAATGCTTTCAAATTCAAACACTTCCGTTTGCCTTCAAATGCTCCCATGCGTTGATCATTGTAGCCAATCACAGCAATATCTGATGAGCGTATGAATACAATGGCCAATCAGAGGTGTTTACGAATCTGCTCAACAGCGCTCGAAGCGTCACATTTTTAAAAATTCAGTACCAACTTGGTACCGAAGTCGGTACTTTTGACAACTCTACATTGTACTGTGATTTGAACATTGGATGGATGGATGGATGAACAGGTAGATAGATACCTCAGAATGTATTGTGACTAAATGTGTCATCTAGTTGTTCATCTGGGATTGACTAACCTATGGGTGGACGAGGAGACCCACTTCAGTATGCAAGTGAACTGGGAGGTGCTGGACTCAGACGTGGAGCAGTACAAAGTGACATATGTCAGCGCAGACCGCACAGAAGAGACGGTGAGTAAATATAACCACAGCACATAGACATCCATAGTGTTAATATAACAACACAAGAGCAAGCTCACTCTTTGTCATCATCTTCTTTCTGTCTCCTCGAACAGTTTAGCTCCACTCTCTTCTCCATATCAGAGTGCATAAAGAGGGCAACATACACTTGTCTTATTTGTGTCCCTGTGAGGCTGTTATTTCATAAAGCTACCTATATTGCTCTTGCACTATAAAAAATATAACGGAAAAATTTATTACCTCTGTGCTGTTAGACTCCAGGCTTATCATATTCCTCAGGGTAAGTGAAGTTGAATGATGCAGCGCTGCTGCAGTGTTGTCTGTTGCAAGGACATGTCTTGCTCAAAGTGACCTTTTTAAATGCATGTCCCTGTAATGGAAACCCCCCTTGTCTCATTCTGCAGTGGTTTCTGCAATGTATAATCATACGTTGATGAATTGCAGGAGTGAATTCAGTAAATTCATGGCCGTTATTCCAAAATGGGAATATGCTGTTTCTATAGCATTTGGCTGACTTTGCCGCAGCCTTGGTCTGGTAAGGTTTAGATCTTTCATGTTGTAAAGTTACTCTCAGACTCTGGGGTGACTTGTCGCCCCTGACTATACAGAATATCGACCTCTCCTGGGTTGTAATTCTCCTGGAGAATCATTGGGGGTCAAGCCATAAAGGAGATGGATAAAGGAGATGGGACTGGGAAAAGAGAAATTCCATTATCTTTTCAAGTGCCATTTAGGTCACTGGGCAAAATGTGAGAAGTGGAGAGAGAACATCTAAGAGGGATAGTAAAGGAGAACACACCTCATTTGAGGGAAAGTTCCAGCAAAGTTTTTAAAAAAAGATGCTCCTGCATTCAGGTTTCAGCACCACAGATTGGTGGACAGCTCCGCTAATATGAGTTCTGCAGGACGGGTGCCTTAACTTGGAGCACCACACCTGACTAATCAAAGGAAGTTAAAAGTGTCCGTGAGTTTCAACATGAACTACCGTTCAAAAGTTTGAGGTAAAAAAAAGTTTCAGTACGATTTTTTATTAATACTTTAAGCAAAGATGCACCATGTTAGTTATCTTTATTTTGCAAAAAGCACAACATTTTGTTTTTTCAGTTACTTTTGTCTGAATGACAAAAAAGTATTTTAGGAGAGTATTTTAAGGCGATTTTGCTGCTATGTGAAGAAAATCCAGCAAAACGCGGCGGCATGTATCCTGACCCCTGAGTGTAGATTCAAAAGATTTATATATGAAATAAATGCAGTTCTTTTGAACTTTCTATTCATTTCATGACATTGAAGACTGGAGTAATGATATTGAGCATTCAGCTTTGCCATCACAGGAATAAATTACATTTTAAATTATTCTCAAAAAAAAAGTTTTTTTTTTTTGAAAATGTAATATTTCACAATATTAACTTCTATTAACTTAACAATATTAAAATCATACTGACTTTTGAACAGTAGTGAATTTTCTAAAAATGTGATTCAGTAACTGTAACTAAGAGCATTAACTGTACTGAGAGCATTAACTGTAGTCTGCTGTAGTAATTAATGGATGGATTCCTCAGTTATAAATTTATTTAGTGCTTGTGCTGGACATAAATATAGAAATCAGAACTTGTAAAATTTTGGCTGTGAAATAAATGTTGTGTTTCGCAAAGTTTGCTGCTTCAGTATTTGTAGATTATTTTTATACACTTTTCAGTAGTATACTGGAAAACAGTAATAATCATTTCATAAGTTTTAAAGGACAACCCCACACATGGATGGTCTCAGGATGCTTCACTATTGGCACAACACAGGACTCATGGTAGCATTCACCTTCTCTTCTCCGGACAATCGTTTTTCCAGATATCCCAAATAGTTTCGTTAGAGAAAATAACTTTGTACAAATCTTCTTCTGTCCGATCCTTATACTTCCTGCAGAATTTCAGTCTGTTCTTGATGGTTTTCTTGGAGAGAAGTGGCTTCTTTGCTACTCTTCTTGACACCAGGTCGTTGTCCAAAATTGCCCTGCTGCTAATATTAAGCAAGCTCTGCACTAGTGGTGACACATTTTCATAGCTGACTCCTCAGGAGGAGACAGTCCCGACACTTGCCGGACACACTGGGACAGCCTTCTTCACTGCAGCTAAACCTCTCTCCTTGAAGTTCTTGATAATCAGGTTAATGGATCTTTCATGTGTAATATTCTTTGCAGTAATTTCCTTGCATATGATACCATTTTGATGCAAAGCGATGATAGCTGCATGTCTTTCTTTGAAGGTAACCAATGCTTACACAAGAACACAATGATTGGAAGCACTTCTTCCCTCCTTTTATAGCAATCCGTCCACTCTTATAGTCCAAACAGAACAATAGCTTGATTTCACCTGACTAGTACTTGTTCACACTTTCTGATGATATGATAAGTGATTAGTGAAATTATATTAGCTGGCAGGGCCAAAAAACTCAAATTTGTCTCAAATCTGAACAATAATCTAGAAACAATGTGAATTAACACTACAACATCTGAAACAGCAAACTTGGCGAAACACAAAATGTATGTGTTTGCCAAAACTTTTGGCAATGACCAAATATTCAAAAATATTGAAAATGTAAAATTGTACATTTAAAGTACTGGAAATTTTGAAGCCTTAAAATTTGTCCATATCAACATCTTAATCTTTGCATGGTAACCTTCACTAAATTACTTCATTTGACTTTTTTGTAGTGTGTTCATTGATAGTGCACTCACACAGAGGAAGCTACTCCACATAATGCAACCCAACATTTCATTATCAACAAGCAATGGACTGCCATGATTGTGTGTGTCTGTGTGTGTGCGTGTATGATTAATGGTGTGTCTGTGGTGAATGACTGCAGTGATTGGATGCTGGCTAGAGAGCTGAGTGCTGGCTTTCTTAATTTCCATCCAGCTCCCTAAAGTTCAGTATACGCAGATTTCTAGTCTATTGGCTTATTCTCAGAATAGCTTTCGTGAGAGTTGATCAAACACACAAATATTTAGATGTGAGAAGACTGATGGAATCATTTAGCTCCCATTTGGCATTTTCTTTGCCCTTGACAGTCACTCGTTAAATACACTAGCAGTTCCTCTTCCTCTTACATACAGAGCTGTGAGAAAGTAAGTGCACCAGTTGAGAAACACTGAGTTAGTACAACCCTACATTTCTCACTACTGTTCGTCAAGTGTTTAATATTACACCAGAGCTGCCTGAGCCCCTCAGAAGAAAAGTTGTTGAGGCGTATGAGTCTGAAAAGTAGATTTTAAGCCATTTAAACAAGCTGTTTAAAATCAGTCTACTGTACAACAATACTTAAGGAAATGCTTCACAAAATGCTTCAGGAAGTCAACCATTAAATTAAGACTGTACAAATCTAGTCTACATGGGAGGTCAGTAAGGAAGAATCCTCTGCTCTCCAAAAAAAAATAAAAATAAATAAGTTTGCTGTTCAACACCTACGTGAAGAACAGGATTTCTGGACAAATGAGTCAATGGACAGATTTGAGCATTTGAGAATAAGAAACTCATGCCCACAAGCACAGTAGTGGGTGTGTTGTGGTTTGAGGATGTTTTGCAGCTTTGGAACTGCAAATAATGTCATAACATCAACTATGAATTCCATAATAAACCAAAGAGTGAAAACAAACCAAACTGTACTTGGACCTTTCTGCATGATCGAGTCCAGATTCCAAAACAGAAAAGCTGTGGTGGGACTTGTATGGTCAATGTAAGAGACTGATGGACAATATATATATATATATATATATATATATATATATATATATATATATATATATATATATATATATAAATAAAAATAAAAAACACCTACAAGAAATTATATCAAAGGGGACGAAACCAACTACTAAATGTAAGGATGTACATATTTTTTTAATTAGATATTTATAGATATATATTTGTAATCAATATAAGAGTATACAGTGCCCTCCACAAATATTGGCACCCTTAGTAAATATGAGCAAGGGTGGCCTTGAAAATAAATCTGCATTGTTTATCCTTTTGATCTTTCATTCAAAAAAATTCACAAAATTCTAACCTTTCATTTAAGTAAAACAATTGAAAGTGGGGGGAAACTCACATTATGAAATAAATGTTTTTCTCTAGTTCACGTTGGCCACAATTATTGGCACCCAATTACTGCAATCTCCCTTTCCTAAGATAACAGCTCTGAGTCATCTTCTATAATACCTGATGAGTTTGGAGAACACCTGACAAGAGAGCAGAGACCATTCCTTCATGCAGAATCTCTCCAGATCCTTCAGATTCCAGCTCCATGTTGGTGCTTCTTCTCTTCAGTTCACTCCACTCATTTTCTTTAGGGTTCAGGTCAGGGAACTGGGATGGCCATGGCAGAAGCTTCATTTTGTGCTCAGTGACACATTTTTGTGTTGGTTTTGATGTTTGTTTTGGATCATTGTCCTTATGGAAGATCCAACCATGGCCCATTATTGGATTTCTAGCAGAAGCAATCAGGATTTGTTTTTTTATCTGTTGGTATTTGATAGAATCCATGATGCCATGTATCTAAACAAGATGTCCAAGACCTCAAGCAGAAAAATAGGCCCACAACATTAGAGATCCAGCAGTATATTTAACTGTGGGCATGGGGTACTTTTTATCCATGTGTGCACCAAACCCATCTGGTGGGTTTGCTGCCAAAAAGCTCTTTTTTTAGTTTCATCTGACCATAGAAGCCGGTCCCGTTTGAAGTTCCAGTCTTGTCTGACAACTGAATATGCTGGAGATTGTTTCTAGATGAGAGAAGAGGATTTTTCTTGAAACCCTCCCGAACAACTTGTGGGGATGTAGGTGCTATTTGATAATTTATTTTAGGCTTTCTGAGACTCAAGACTTAACTTACCTGTGCAATTCTCCAGCTGTGATCCTTGGAGAGTCTTTGGCCACTTAAACATTCCTCCTCACCACACATTAGGATGATTTAGACACATGTCCTCTTCCAGGCAGATTTGTAACATCTTTAGTTGATTGGAACTTCTTAATTATTGCCCTGATGGTGGAAATGTGTATTTCAATGTGTTAGCTTTTTTCTTATAGCCATTTTCTATTTTGTGAACCTCAACAATCTTTTGCTGCACATCAGAACTATATTCTTTCGTTTTACTCATTGTGATGAATGATTAAGGGAATTTGGCCTTTTGTGTTTCCTCATGTGTATACTCCTGTGGAACAGGAAGTCATGGCTGGACAATTTCATGCTCCTAGTCACATTGGTGTGCTAAAAAATGTAAATATGAATGGGAATATACTTCAGAGATATTTTACTCATAAGATTTTCTAGGGGTGCCAATAATTGTGTTTTCACAACAGCTGTTTTCTATTTTAATATATTTTAAAATGTTATTTATTTCTGTGATGCAAATCTGAATTTTCAGCAGCCATTACTCCAGTCTTCAGTGTCACATGATCCTTTAGAAATCATTCTAATATGGTGCAGTTGTGTTGCTTAAAGGATTAGTTCACTTCTGAATGAAAATTTCCTAATAATTTACTCACCCCCATGTCGTCCAAGATGTTCATGTCTTTCTTTCTTCAGTTGAAAAGAAATTAAGGTTTTGGAGGAAAACATTCCAGCATTTTCTCCATATAGTGGACTTTAGTTGGGTTCAACGAGTTGAACGAGGGTCTATATACTTTTTAACCACAAATGCTCATCTTGCACTGCTCTGCGATCCACCAAGTAGTACGTAATCACGTTACAAAGGTCACGGGTGAAAAATCCAGGAATGTTTTCCTCAAAAGCCTTAATTTAAGAAAGAAAGATATGAATATCTTGAATGACATGGGGGTGAGTACATTTTTAGGAAATTTTAATTCTGAAGTGAACTAATCCTTTAATATTTTTGTGAAAATTGTTATGCATTTTTATGAATAGGAAGTTCACAAGAACAGCATTTATTTGAAATCTTTTGTAACACTGTAAATGTTGTTGTAGACACTTTCGATCAAATTAATTCAACCTTGCTGAAAGTTTCTTTCTAAAAAAATACAATAAAATCTGACCCCAAACTTTTGAACATTAGTGTATGTTAGATAAACGATTACAAAGTTGAAATTAAACATTCACCATTTCTGCATTATACTTTTGTAAATTATTTACTTCCATTATGAAGCTGTTTTCACACAGAGACCTCAAGGACATTTGTTCCTACCAGAGAAAGCAAAACGCATCCACACCCACACCATGCTTTGTCTTGCATTGAATATTCTGCTCTTCTTCAGGTATTAGTCTCAGGAAACAGAAGAAGCGTGATCCTGCAACCACTCCTCTCAGACACAAGGTACAAGATCACAGTGACCCCTATTTATGCAGATGAAGAGTCCACGGCACTATCCATGTCCTCTTCCGGCAAAACAAGTGAGTGTGAGCGAACAAATGCTGCTGGAGTTACAGTAAATGAAATACATGATTATGGGCATCTCTCAAACCCCTTTAAAACAGATTCAGTTATGCTAATTACATATTACGGTGGCATTATTACATAGTATTGATTTTGAGTTGTGTCCTAGCTCCTTTTGCTTCTATTTAGAAATCATAAAATGAACTTCATTAACACATAACCTCCCTCAACTAATTTCAAATATTAAAAACATACACAATTCACACTTGCTGAATGTTTAGCATGTTCTTATGCAGCATTGAAAATATTTAGTATCTAGTTTATGCATAACAACCTGGGTTCAATTCCCAGGTTGGAATAAATGAATTTTTAATCCTGTTTAAATAAATCAGGTAAAACTACAACACTGTGCCAGTTAATGTATTAACAGGAGCGTGATCTCAACTGGTTCCATGTTAGTTAGATAGTTAATTGATTTGACCTCAAAGCAGTGATGAACTTGGCATTTCCTGAGGCAGATTCACTAATCGCTTGTTTAAAAAAAAATATGCTTTTGTCCCTTCTTTTTTTATGACTGTAAAGAGGGGTCTGGGACCTTCCCACTCACCTCAATTTGAAATCTGCATTGTATTATTTTCCAGCTGTTACTAATTTCCAGTTTGTCTTATAAACTGGTGTTTTTCTGCATCAGATATAAGCACTTATGAGCTGAAAATAGATCCTCTTACACCACAGCTCTGAGAAACAGTTTATCATCACCGCATTTTGAAGTTAGATGGTCAGTCTCGCAGTCTCGTGATTTACCTATTAATAAGCATAATAAGTATTTTCCATTCCAGTCCTGGTCTTCCCACACTAATGAACTGATCAAACCAGCTTGCTTTACTCTGGTGGGATTGATTTTCTACAGCTTTCTCCCAGTAATCATCTTCAAATTACAGCCTATTGTCTGATTAGAGATGCTAATGTCACCTCACGTTCAGCTTGAGATCAGTGTCTGCTAGTTGTCTTGGAAAACCTTTGGCCTTGTTTCTGATTGAGTTTGAGGTTGAATTAATTATCAGTGGGGTGATATTCTTTGTCGAGTAGTAATTATGTGAATTTTATGTATACTGGGAATTCAGGGTTAAGCCATTGCATTGATTTATTTATTTACCATACCGTAAAAAAGTTTAGAAGATTCTTTTAGAATAAACTAATGCCTTTATTCAGCAAGGACGCATTACATTGATCAAAAGTGACAGTGAAGACTTTAACTTTCTATTTATCAAAGAAAAATACATCACGGTTTCCTCAAAAATATTACTCCCATTCAAAAATAGTTACTTTTTTACTGTATATATAACATTTTTATGATACAGTATGTTGTGGCATTCAAATCAAATGTGCTAGATTATTATGAAGTTCAATTGACATCTAAATGACCACATTGCAAATGCTAATCATCTTCTTTCTTCTGATTGGTTAGTGCCACTTTCTGGCCCCAGTAACCTCAGGGTGTCTGATGAATGGTACAATCGTTTCCGCATCAGCTGGGATGGACCTCAGTTCCCCACTATGGGTTACAGGGTCATCTACCAGCCTATCTCTGGTATGTACACACACACACACACACACACACTTGTATATGTGGTTTACGGGGACTCTCCATAGGCGTAATTATTTTTATACTGTACAAACTGTATATTCTATCCCCTCTGTTTTGAATTTCAAAAAACACATTTTAGTATGTTTTCAAGCCATTTGGTTTATGAGGACGTTGTAATACCCATGTCATTATACACATTAGTGTCTTCATAAACCATACACAGACACACTCACACACCCTCCACTGTCTGCCTGCTCATGTCCGATATGGACGTCTGCACAATCCCATGTGAAAGTGCTACATAATTCAATATTAAATTCCAGGCACACATGAGGTATGCAACTAACTTTAGCAAAAAAAAAAAATTGAGACTCTCTAGTCTAGACATATATAGGCGGGTAGGATAAATTATTAGCAGCTTGTTGGGAGCAGTTTTAAAGGGCATTGGTAGGTGGTGATACTGTCTCCACGTCTGCTATTCTGAATATGACCATTCTTCCATCTGCAGTCTGAGATTCAACTGTAAACAGAAGCGGTAATGTGGCCGCAGCACACCAGAGGGAACAAAAAAATATCACTCTCCTCTGTTTTTCACTGAAGTCCGGCCCAATATACTCCTTTATTCCATTATATTATCTTAAACTCCCATCTGTGGTGGAGAGTAATGGCTTCTCCACCTACATTTAATGCCCTTTCAAACTGCTCCCAACAGCTGCTAATAATTCATCCCACCACTGGTCATTTCTACTGTCCAGAGCTCATTTTCTCTGTCTTGGTGTGTGTGTTGTAAAAGAGTAGGGTTTGCTTGTTCTCTTTTTGTTTCAGATTTTATTTTCCCTGTGTCTATGTGATGGTTAAAGTATAATGTTATGATTGTAATTGTTTGTCTGTGAGATCCGTTTGTGATGGCCAGAAGACATCACTTTAGTTTTGAAGTGTGTTCTTAAAGGGGTCATGAACTGCATTTATGTTTTTATAGTGTTCTCTGATGTCCACCTATAATGTTATGAAGATTTTTTTTACATAAAAACATCCTAATTTATAAATAAAAGGCTATTTTCTGTCCTGTTTTTTCCCATCTCTTTCAAACACTCCAACAATTTTGATGGAAGTGCCACGTTCAAGACTTGGAAGTAAACGACCACTGCTATGCTAGGATGGCAATGCAAAGACTGTGTTTTAACTTAGCACATGAAAACGTCTTGTAATCCTCAGTGGCATCTCTATCGTTTTGTTGATGGAGTAATCCTACATGACATGCGCAAATGTGGGCAGGGCTAAAGAGGCAATGATGTAGAAGTAGGCATTGATCTTCTTCTGCAGTGGCAGTCTTTCGTTGCACTATGATGAAATAATGTGACAAAATCCGAAACTTGTTGTTTTCTGAGCTTGGTTTCAATAAAAGCTATTTTTGGACAAATGATAAAGCTTTGAGTTCAGAAACTTTTTTTGTTTTGAGTTCTGAGGATATTTTCATAGAACAATGACCTCTTATATGTCAAAAGATCAAGGAAAATTTCTCAATTCATGACCCCTTTAAGCCATATGAATATTTTTTGAAAGAATTTTCCTTCATGAATTAAGCTTGAGTTCAACTAAGCTGACTCAATGATTTGGCCGGTCCACTTAAGGTGAATAATGATGAAAATTGTGTGACAGTTTTGCTTTGCCCCCAGTTCCTCAGAAGGCATACAAGCTAGCTTTAGCCACACTCGCCTTTTTGCTCTTCTGCCCAGGAACTCGTTCCTGGAAAGGGCACAGATGATTTATGAGGAGCTGAAGGGAATGAAAAAAGGGGGCGAGAGCTTGGGCCTCAGCCCTGTTCAACCATTCTCCTTTTTCTTTGCCACATCCACAGCTGCCCGATCTGTATATGGCTTTCTTTTATTGTGCCGCCTTTGCCCCCAAATCCTTGGAGGGAAGGCCTGGCAGCCGCACTCGTCTTCTGCTCATCTCCCCAGGAACTCGTTCCTGGAAAGGGCGTAGATGACTAGTAAAAGTGCTGTGTGCTTCAGACCAACACTTAGATAGTCAAAATAGGGCCCCTGAAATGGGTGTGGCAGATATAGGGAGACATACAAAATATGGAGGGCTGGTGGTACTCCAGGACAGGTTTGAGAACCTTTAGAGAGCAAAACTGGAGCCTTCAGTGATGAGGATGTCCCCAAGGAAAGGTAATTCGCTCAATTCCTCTCTACCCGAGGCATTGAACCATAACCCTGCTTGCTCTGCCCCTATACATTCAAATATAGGGGCATACTTGAAGTATGGATGTCTCCACGCACCTAACACCTCAGTGTGCAGGTATGGGAGAGAGGCACCGGAACTGCACACTAATGACTCCGCAGGTATCACTCATCTAAACGACCTTCCGCAGTCTTGTGCTTTGAGCCAGACCAGTTTAAACTCAGTCTGGCATAAGTTTCACCAGCTTATCGCATTCAGCAGTTTGCTGCATCGAGCAGGAAACAGATCTATTAAATATATCAGTTTCTACTAACACCACGTCTATCATATCGGAATCATAGATGAGCTATGAGTTCTTGCTTTCCATCGAAGAAACCACTGAACAGACTTTCGCTTCTGGCACAAAGACAATGGAGAGGTGAGGGGAGCGGAGATTTCTCCATGAGAAATCATCTCAATAAATGCATCCAGCCTCCTCGAGGGCTCATCGTGCATGTTTCCCCTCCCAGACAAATAACACACAGTTCGTGACCAAAGGCGTTAAGAAACATGGGCACGGAGGAATTGTCTACTCTCCATGATTCTGCTTACCTCTATCCTTTCTTCACACACTTCTATCTTCACACAGGGCTCAAACAAGCAGTTTCCTGAAGACAAAGTAACTGTTCTCAGGCGCCCTTCTTATACGCTAAAGGCGCACCTTGCGACATCATCGCACTGTGTCTGCCATCGTATGGTCTGTTTGTATACATGCCTCAGACACCGGGTTCCGCGAGGGCACATTCCCATAGCGTCAGCAATTGACACAGCGTAAAAGTTCCCTCGAAAGGGAACAGTTCTTCAAAGTTTAGATTAATTTGGTGCTTCACAGAAGAAAGTCAGTCATACAGAAACAACATGAAAATTGGGTGAAATTTTATGAAAATTTTTTCAATTACATTTGGAATTCTTAATTATACCAATAACAAAAACAACTAATTTAAAACAGAATTACTTGACTAATATTATAAGTGTACTTCCATGAAAAAGCGAAAAAAATGTGTTTGTCAATTTTTTCTGTAAGGTTACTCAGATTGTTTTCAGCTCATGTCTCTGCTCTGTGCGCAGTGTCAGGTCCGGCTCTAGAGACGTTTGTAGGAGATGATGTGAACACCCTGCTGATCCTCAATCTGTTGAGTGACACGGAGTACAGCGTTCAGGTCATCGCCTCCTACACCACCGGATCCAGCCAACCCCTCACCACCAAGGGCAAAACACGTGAGTCTATATACTCTTTCCCAACAGCCCACCATTATTTTGCTGCACCATCACATCAGATTCACAGAAGAAATTTGACTTCTCTTTGATCGTCCTTGCTAATAAGGTGTTTTTTCCATTATAATATACAAAAGCAATAATATGGCTATGTAAGCGGACTAGCGAAAACCATCCCTTTTGTCTGTTAATGAAACCTGAAGGCGATCTTAGATAGGCAGCCAGCTACACATATATCAACATTCAGACAGACAGCTCCAGTAATGACAGTCCTTTGCATATAAATTTGATATCGCCAGGTACATCACAAAGTAATACCTGTTTTAGCGATTCTCATCAAAAAGCAAACAGATTATGTTTTCTCGGGGAGTGCTGAGGCCATCCATCAGAACACCGTGGTGTCAACATCCCACTATCAGTCACCACTGTCTTGTTTCAGACTAGTCAGATAAACAGACACAATACTTACAACTGCGTCTGCAACTGACAGACTGCTATCACAGAAAAAATATTTGTAAGATCATAATATATAAGGCATGTTATATAAAATATCTTTCATCAAGGTTCATCCTGTTACTTCCACAATCAAGGGTATAAATAGTACTGAGAACTTTTATTGTAAGTTGAAGGGTTAGTTCACCAAAAAAATGAAACTTCTGTCATTAAGTACTCACCCTTATGTCGTCCAAAGACCTTCGTTTGTCTTCGGAACACAAATTAAGATATTTTGATGAAATCCGAGGGTCTCTGATCCACACATAGGCAGCAACGACATTGCATAGTGTGACTTAATAGTGTGACAAACGTTCAAAATCAATCGCAATTTTCTTACTTAAATGCCGTCAAGGAAACAAGGAAAGAAAGATGTCGCTGAGGGAGAAAGTACGGCCGAGACCGCAAGCTCGATGGAAGAGGCCAGCTCAACAGCATGTAATGACCCGGTGCTGCTTGCAATTGAATATCTCCGACTGGAGCTGGGCAAAGTTAAGACTGATATTAAAGAAAGTTTGAAAGGAGAGATTGTGACGCTGGAGAGGAAACTGATGCAATGCAGTTAATCATAAATGACCATCACACAACTCTCGAACATTTTGAACAGACCGCTACGGCCTCGTCAGATGCTGTTACGAAACTACAAGCTCATGTTAAAAGTTTGTCCGAGCAGGTGTCAGAATTAACAGAGAAATGCATCAATCTGGAAGGCCGTTCTAAGAGACAAAATATAAGAATCGCGGGAAACCGAGAAGGATTGGAAAACAGTCAAGGTGCTAGAGAATTTGTAGCTAAGCTGCTCATGGAGGTGCTTGAATTAGATGAGCTTCCTGTCCTGGATCGCGTGCACCGAGCTCTTCGGTCCCGGCCTGAAGACAGTGACCCACCGCGTCAGTTTATTGCTCGGGTACACCATGGCCATACAATGGAAAACATCATGCGCAAAGTGTCTTCACAAAGAAAGCTAACCTTCAACGGTCGCTCCATCCAGATCTTCAGAGACTACCCGTCGGCTGTGGTAAAACGTCGGGCAGCCTTTGCCAGAGTAAGACAGATCCTTCTAAATAAACCCGGTGTGAAGTTTGGCATTTTGTATCCAGCGAAACTTCGGGTGACGAACAGCGAGGGAGAGAAGCTTTTCACCGACCCGAATGAAGCATGGAAATTTGCAATCGAACAGTTTGGCACAGATAAGTAAATATTGAGGAATAACTCCGAGATTAACGTCTGTTGTTTTGTAGAAGTTTCTGTTATGTAGCGGACTCATGTTGGACTTTTGTGAAGTCTCTGCAAGTAATATGCGGAGGTCGGCTTTTCTTTTCTACTTTTTGTCTTTTATTATACGTTCTTGTTGCCTTCTACTTCGTGGTGAGTTGTGCTGTACATTTGTTCTGGTAACAGCTAAACATGTTCTGTTGGGAAGGTGGGTCAGTGCTAAAGGTTTCTATGGTAACATCTACCGGTGTGTAGGTAATTGGTTGGAGCTGATTGAGATTATCTGTTGCAATAATCACTGTTTATGTTAAATAACGCAAAGGGGGCGTTTCTCCAAGAACGTTAAAGGTCTGAAAGAACCAGTTAAGAGAGGGAAAATATTATCTCATTTAAAATCGCTGTCTTCAGATATTATGTTTCTACAAGAGACCCATTTGAAATGTTAGACTTTGAGATCGGACAAATATATCATTCCAATTTTTCTGCCAAATCTAGAGGAACAGCTATCCTTATTCGTAAAGGAGTCCCATTCAAACATAATTTGACTATTTCAGATAAAGAAGGGAGATATGTAATTGTTGCTGGGGAAGTATTTTCTGTGCCATTAACACTAGTCAATGTTTATGGACCAAATTGTGATAATCCTGAGTTTTTCAAAAAAGTGTTTGATTTAATTCCATCTATTTCAGATACAAATCTCATAATTGGGGGTGATTTTAATTGTGTCCTTGATAGGGCTGGGCGATATATCGCATGCGATTGTCACGCGCATTTCGTCAGTAAAGCCGGTTCCCTGATTGCCGATAAATCGCCATCACCTGCTTTCAAATGGAGCGGCATTTAATAGACAGAGCCGATTTAGCGGCAATCAGGGAACTGGCTTTACTGACGAAATGCGCGTGACAATTGCATGCGATATATTGCCCAGCCCTAGTCCTTGACCCGTATTTGGACAAATCCTCCACAAAAATAGTTAGTTCCAATTCCAGTACATTCCTAAATGCATATATAAGTAATTCTAATATGTTTGATGTGTGGAGAATTCTCTATCCGACAGCTAGGGAATACTCGTTTCATTCTCAAGTACATAATATTTATACCCGAATAGATTATTTCATTCTGGATGGTAAACTTATGCCCCAGGTCTGTACGGCTAAATACCATAATATTGTTATCTCGGATCACAGTCCAGTGACCTTTTCTATTAAGATAATATGGAGAAACCACAAAGAAATTGGAGGCTTTATTCCCATTTACTTACAAATAAAGTTTTTATTAATCACTTAAAATATGATATAAAAATGTTTTTCGAATTAAATGACAAACCGGACATTTCTGTGGGGGTGCTATGGGACACATTTAAAGCATACATTAGGGGTTGTATTATCTCTTATCAAGCGTTTCAAAGAAAGAGAAATAGGGCTGAATCAGAGGTATTAGAAGCTCAAATTCACGAATTAGATGTGGAAAATGCTAAACACCCATGTATTGAAACATATAAAAAAAATTGTGCACTTAAATATAAACTGAATGAAATTCTCACTTCTAAAATTTCAAAATCCTTTCATTATGTAAAGCAAAAATACTTTGAATTTGGTGATAAACCTCAGAAACTTTTAGCTCGGCAACTCCGTAAAACAGCATCTGAACGTACAATATACAAAATTAAATCAGACACAGGAGAAATTCTTATTTCCTCTAAGGATATAAATAGTAGATTTCAAACATTTTATGAGACACTGTATTCATCTAAAGGAAATATAGATCCTACAGTTATGGCAAAGTTTCTAGACCAACAGAATCTACCCTCATTAAATCAAGAGCAAGTCAAGGAGTTAGGTGCCGAAATTACTATTAAAGAAATATCGGACTCTATAAAATCTCTAAAAGGATGTAAAACTGCTGGTCCAGATGGATTTTGCAATGAGTTCTTTAAAGCCTACAATAAATTACTATCACCTTATTTATATAGGGTTTACAAACAAGCATCTATAGATCAGTCTCTGCCGTCCTCCCTAAATGAGGCAATTATTATTGTAGTCCCAAAAAAAGGAAGGAACCCAGAGGAACTGGGTTCTTATAGGCCGATCTCACTTCTAAATACAGATCAAAAACCTCTGGCAAAACCTTGGCACGCAGACTAAATACAGTAATTAGAACCTTGGTGCATCCAGATCAAAATGGCTTTATACCAAAACGTAACTCTTCTTCTAATCTTAGGCGTCTTTTTAACATCATGTACTCTTCCAGAGCCTTGGCACAAGATTTTGCTATTTTGTCATTGGATGCAGAGAAGGCATTCGATCAAATTGAGTGGCCTTACCTATTTTCTGTACTGAAGAAGTTTAATCTTGGAGATAATTTCATCTCATGGATTAAATTGTTGTACTCTAGTCTGTGTGCAAGAATTCTCACAAATATAACAATATCTTCTCGTTTTGAATTACACAGAGGTACAAGACAGGGTTGTTCGCTGTTACCACTTTTGTTTGCATTAGCGATTGAGCCTTTAGCTCAGGCTATTAGAGCCCATTCGGGTATTACAGGCTATAAAACCAGAAGTACTGATAACAAATTGGCATTATATCCAAATGATGTAATTTTATTTATTTCTGAGCCCAATAGTAGCATTCCAAATATCCTTAATTTGATTAATTTCTGTGGGACATTTGCAGGATATAAGATTAATTGGGACAAGAGTGTGTTGATGCCAGTTACTATCAAGGATTCCTCTTGGCTTCATCATTTGCCCTTTAAGATTGCTTCAGAGCAATTCACATACCTAGGAATTGAGGTGACAAAAAGGTTTTCCAACTTAGTCAAGGCTAATTTTCAACCCTTGTTGTCAAAACTTAAATCCACAGTCAGTTTCTGGAGAACACTTCCTATTTCTCTTGTGGGAAGGGTAAATGCAATCAGGATGATATTTCTCCCGCAATTTTTGTAGATGGTGCAGAACATTCCTGTATTTCTGCCCAAATCCTTTTTCAAAAAATTGGACTCTATCCTAGTCCCATTTGTTTGGAACTACAAAGCCCACAGGATTTCGAAACACCACCTATGTAAATCCAAAATACAGGGAGGGCTCGTCCTACCTAATTTTCTTTTTTACTATTGGGCTGCGAATCTGAAGTTCTTGACTTCGTGGATAGATTTTACTCCGGCGTGGGAGAGTTGGTTGGTGCTGGAACAGGAGGAATGTACTCCATACTCTATTAATGCAATACTTTTATCACCCAAAGGTTTAGCTAGTTCACTTTATAATCACAACCCTGTTATTCATAATTCTATTCGTATTTGGAAACAGTTAATGACACATTTTAAATTCATCCAAATGTCATTTTTGTTATCTATCTCAGCTAACCCCGCTTTTTGCCCATCGATGTTAGATAGTGCATTTGAGATTTGGAAAAATTTAGGGTTACGAAACATAGGGGATTTATATGTGAATGGAAAATTTGCTTCCTTTCAGCAGTTGTGTGAAAAATACAATATCCCTTCTAATCACTTCTTTAGGTACCTTCAAGTTAGAGACTTTGTGAAGTCTAACATTTCTAATTATGTCACGGCTACACCTATGTACCTGGACACATTTCTGGAAAGATGTCTTCGAGAGGGTAGTACCATATCGTTGCTCTACAATACTTTAGAACAGGTGAAAAGTCCATTTATGGAGAAAATTAAACCTGCCTGGGAATAAGAGCTTGCAGTAGAAATTCCTAGTGAAATTTGGGAACAAAGTCTTGAACTGGTTCACAGATGTTCCATTAATGCAAGACATTCAAAGTCAAAGTGTCTCCATTATGTGACAAATGTCAATTTTTAGACTCTAACATGTCTCACTGCTACGTCATGTGTCCAAAATTACAACGTTTCTGGAATAAAATTTTCCAGGTATTTTTAGATACATTGGGTATGCTTATTGAACCTGACCCTATATTAATTATATTTGGAGTTTCCGAAGAATTTTTGAGACTTGCACGAGTACAACAACAACAGATAATATCTGCTAAAAAACTTATTCTTTTGTTTTGGAAGAAAAAGGAAGTTCCAACTCTTAAATTATGGTTGACAGAATTGTCAAGTACACTACATCTGGAGAAAATTAGGTAGACAATAATAGACAGGACTTTGTTATTTGAAAAAATTTGGTCCCCTTTTATTTCCTTTTTGAAAACTTGTGATTAATATGTTTATCATGCCTACATTATCTACCTTTACCATTGGATATCACTTATTGGTTGAGTTTTTGGGTGAGGGGAGATTTTATTTATATTTTCTGTTCAATTGTTTTGATTATTGTGTTTTTTTTATTATTATAATTTTTTTTATTATGCCTATTTGTTAAAATTTAAGTTTTGTTTGTCAAAATCCCTAATAAAAAATATTTAAACACAAGAAAATAGTGTAGCAGTATGACTGGGGACAGACAAATTTGTTGAATAAAGTCATTATTTTTGTTTTGTTTTTGCGCACAAAAGTATTCTCGTCGCTTACTAATATTAAGGTTGAACCACTGTTTTCCTATTAAAGTTACTTTAATACACAAATGTTTCAAAGCAACCAATTTAATCACAATTTTCTCAATATCCTGATGACTTTAATGCTTTAGAACACACCACATGTTCTACAATATATTGTGAAATTGTTATAACCATTTTATAACATGATGCTTAACTTATACTTATATCTACATAACTTGAAACTTAAATATATATATATATATATATATATATATATATATATATATATATATATATATATATATATATATATATATATATATATATATTAAACTGCTATAAAATGATGCTGAATGTGACGTTATATGTATGTATGTATTGGTTAAATATGTACTTTGAAGGCCTAAATTTAACTATAGGCAGTAAAATAATACGTTTTTTTTCTTATAAATGTAATTGTGTGAAAGTGTAAGTATTTAGTTTCAACAGTAGTCCAGTAAACCACAAATTACCCAAAATAATACTTAAATATAGTAATTTACTTATTACAAGTACTTTAAACACATGTATCCAATTCCCTTCTATTCAGTTTAGTGATGTAGCTGTGTTAAAAATCTATGATTGGCAGCACAGAAACTAGCTAGAGACAAGCTGACCTTAGGGATAAAGACTACTGACACAAAAAGTATGACACATTGCCATGGGTGTCATGCTTGTTTTAGGGGTCACCTGTGGCAGTTCTGCCTCACTTAGTGCCCTAGGCAAGAAAACATATGAACAAAGAAAAAAAAAGTATATATTTTGTGGAAAATCTTGAAATGTTAGTCACGTGGTAGTAGAAGTCAAAATGTTATTTATTTAAAAAAGAAAAGTAGTAGATGTCAAACTATATAAATAGCAAAATTATAGCTATATCAAATTTTTTTTTTTTTATGTACCCTAGCAAAATTGCAACTGATCAAATAAAAGTTATTTGCTGCCACAGCATTTTAGACAACTTTTTTACCTACAGTAATCTTGCTTACTTTATTATTATAAGTTATATACACTTCACAAAAGGGGCATTTGCCATCTCAGGTTATATGCGCATAACACTTCTGCATGTCAAATGTTATGACACCCTGAATTGTGCCATTAAGGACAGACAAAACTTCCATCTTCTAGTATGGACTATTATTCCAATCACACTCCGTGGCTTTCTAAGGAACCTCCAATATTATCACACCATACATGATGACATCTGCATACCACTGCTCTGTGGGGTCCATCAATTTTTCATACATTTTCTGTTTGACCTTTGAATAATTGAATGCACAATAATGGATTTCCACCTCCTTGTATTAGTACTATCAGCCAGAGGCCCTTTTTGCATGCATATAGTTCATTAAAATAGTTTATATAAGGAGGAAAGCTTGTCACATGCATTATTCAAAACCTTAAACGAATCTCGACCACTGTGCGCCATATGTTTTGTGCACAGTCTCCATTTTAATCTAAAATCTCCCAGTCACAAATGCGACTGACATGATGTTCTGTTGTGTAGCATGAATTTCAATGGACAGCTTGATTGCATAAGTAGTTCCTTTTTAGGATCTGGCTCTCATATCAAAGCTTAAAGGAGGACAATGTTCCACCACATGGACTTTTTCCAGTACAAGCTGAATTTGGGTTCGCCACAACTTTTGGCATATAAAATGTATGGGACTCAGTCTGTTGTGACATGGCCACAATTGCGTTTGTGTTCCAAATAGTACAAGCTCCAAAGATGAGTATTGTTTTGTACGACTAATGTGGACCATATGCTGTGGCTTGGGTTTGAGTTTTAAGGGTATGCTGACCAAAAACGTGATAATTCCAAAATCAGCCTACTTTTCTGCTTTCAAATGAGTTTTCTTTCACACAGCACATTCTGTGTGGTTTGCACAAAGAGAAAAAGGAAAATAAAGAAAGACATATTTAACGCCATTTGTGGCTTTTAAGTGGAGAGCATATTTGTTAAAATACTGTTTGAACCTCTCACTTTCTTCTCGGATGTGTTTTTCTAGCCATTAGTTTTGCCTGACTTGCAGTATTTAAATTGTATCGGCACAGAAATCTGACTAGATCAGAAATGGGCTGCTGGTTTCGAGAGAAGTGAAGCTTACAGGTTTTACCTCATAATCTGCATCACAAAAGAGCCCACTGACTACCCTATGGCTCATTAGCATTACTGTAATACATGCGATTCTTTTCATTTTGGAACATGAAACTACATTAGACAACCAAAGCTCAAGGCTTTCTTCTCACTAGAGTCCAACGTGTACATTTCAGAGTTCAAAAGTTTGGGGTTTGTAATTTTTTTTTGAAAGAATGCATTTATTCGATCAAAAATACATTAAAAACAGTAATATTGTGAAATATTGTTACAATTTAAAAGAAGTTTTCTATTTTAATATAGCTTGAAATGTAATTTATTCTTGCTATGACAAAGCTGAATTTTCAGCAGCCATTATTCCAGTCTTCAGGGTCACATGATCCTTCCGAAATCATTCTAATATGTTGATTTGGTGTTTAATCAAACCTGGCTGGACTCCCACCCTTAGGTGCGGTAGCTCAGTCTGAGTCCTCCACGTCGGAAGGAATAAGCTCACCCTCTGATGCTGCAATCGACAGCTCATCCAGAGCCCCGAATGAGAAATTAGGCTCAACATAAGATGAGCTTCCTAACTCATCCGTGAACTACAACTCATATTGCCCTCAGCACTTGCCGTCGTGGCCTTTTGCATTGCAGAAGGACTGGGGCAGGGAGCGGCTGAAGTGACTCCTTCTCTGACTAAAAAAGAGAGTCATGACCGCAACGTTGCCATGGTCATGTTCTCGAAGTGAGAACACAAAGCATCCATGAACGCTTAAAGGGTTAATTCACCCAAAAATAAAACTTCTGTCATTAATTACTCACCCTTATGTCATTTCACACACGACCTTCGTTCATCTTTGGAACACAAATTAAGACATTTTTGATAAAATCCGAGAGGTATATAACTCATCCATAGACAGCAATTTAACCGACATTTTCAAGGTCCAGAAAGCTACTGAAGACATTGTTAAAACAGTCGGCGTGACTGCAGTGGTTCAAACTTAATTTTATGAAACGACGAGAATACTTTTAGTGCGCAAAAACAAAACAAAAATAGCGACTTTATTCAACAGCATCTTCTCTTCCCTGTCATTATCCTTACGTAGCTGCCACGGTATAAGCACAGTAAAGGCTTCAGTGTTTACATCTGAATGCCGGCTCAGTAT
This sequence comes from Megalobrama amblycephala, assembly GCF_018812025.1. Lineage (NCBI taxonomy): Eukaryota > Metazoa > Chordata > Actinopteri > Cypriniformes > Xenocyprididae > Megalobrama > Megalobrama amblycephala. The sequence goes on along the minus strand of NC_063056.1, from coordinate 17,301,530 downwards.
TGGCCAAAGCTGATCACGTGAGGAGCACGACGCATGCGTGTGATGCTGATGCAGAAGCCGGCCAATAATGAGTCGGTGTTCTGACGTAGAACCTGGAAACGCTGGACGTAAACAACATATGAGAATGACACAGAAGAGAAGATATTGTTGAAGGTGTCATAGAATTGGAAATTGAATTTACCTTGGCATAGTTGAATAACAAGAGTTCAGTACATGAAAAAGACATACAGTGAGTCTCAAACACCGTTGTTTCCTCCTTCTTATGTAAATCTCATTTGTTTAAAAGACCTCCGAAGAACAGGCGAATTTCAACATAACACCGACTGTTACGCAACAGTCGGGATCATTAATATGTACGCCCCCAATATTTGCATATGTCAGCCCATGTTCAAGGCATTAGACAACGGCAGGTAGTATTAACATCTGGATCTGTGCACAGCTGAATCATCAGACTAGGTAAGCAAGCAAGGACAATAGAGAAAAATGGCAGATGGAGCAATAATAACTGACATAATCCATGATATCATGATATTTTTAGAGATATTTGTAAATTGTCTTTCTAAATGTTTTGTTAGGATGTTGCTAATGTACTGTTAAATGTGGTTAAAGTTACCATCGTTTCTTACTGTATTCACGGAGACAAGACTGCCGTTATTTTCATTTTTTAAACACTTGCAGTCTGTATAATTGATAAACACAACTTCATTCTTTATAAATCTCTCCAACAGTGTGTAATGTTAGCTTTAGCCACGGAGCACTATCAAACTCATTCAGAATCAAATGTAAACATCCAAATAAATACTATACTTACATGATTGTATGCATGCATGCAGCATGCATGACAAACATTTTGTAAAGATCCATTTTGAGGGTTATATTAGCTGTGTGAACTTTGTTTATTCAATGTATTATAGAGTCGCGAGCTCGGGAGGGGGCGGGGAGCGCAAGGATTTAAAGGGGCCGCAGCCTGAATCGGCGCATATTTAATGATGCCTCAAAATAGGCAGTTAAAAAAAATCTATGGGGTATTTTGAGCTAAAACTTCACAGACACACTCAGGGGACACCTTAGACTTATATTACATCTTGTGAAAAAGCATTCTAGGGCACCTTTGAATAAAGTTGTTATTTTTGTTTTTGCACACAAAAAGTTTTCTTGTCACTTTATAACATTAATGTTGAACCACTGCAGTCACGTCAACTGTTTTAACAATGTCTTTAGTACCTTTCTGGACCTTGAAATTGTTGGTTAAATTGCTGTCTATGGACGAGACATAAACCTCTCGGATTTCATCAAAAATATCTTAATTTGTGTTCTGAAGATGAACAAAGGGCTTACAGGTGTGGAACGACATGAGGATGAGTAATTAATGACAGAATTTTCATTTTTTGGGTGAACTAACCCTTTAAATTTAAATAGTTCACTAAATATGAAACTTCTATCATCATGTACTCATATTATTCCAAACCTGTATGACTTTCTTTTTTGTGGAACACCAAGGAAGATTTTTTGAAGAATTGTTTATGTCCATAGGCAACATTGGAAGCTTCTAACTTTCATTTTATGGATTAAAAAAAAGAAGACGACATTTTTCAAAATAACTTTTACAGGATAAAGATATTAATTTAAAACTGGATATTTGACAGTGTCTATCATTGCTGCATTTTATTTGTGTGCTTTATTGCAATATTTTCATGCAAAGTAATATGATTTCACATATATCTGTTTTCTTCTTCTTCTTGCAGTGTTCCTGGGGGTGAGCAATCTCAGCACAAAACAGGTGCTCAGTACCAGCATGTGTGCGCAGTGGCAACCTCACCACCATGCCTCCCTCTACCGAGTCGTCATTGAGTCACTGCTCAGTGAGTGATACACACACACACACACACACACACACACACACACACACACACACACACACACACACACAGGGCTGGACGATATGACCTAAAACCAAAATCTCGATTAATTGAACATTTTACTTTGATTATGAGTAATGAACGATTTTTTGTTTGCTCTCATAGTTCACTGTCAAGGTTTGTACTGTAAATATGCTTGACTAATAAAGGTGAGATATTTTTTCCTAATGAAAGAGTGCTCCAACATAACAGCTCACTTTCAGCAGTTATTTTATCATAACATTTCTTACAGATTTCTGCTCGTTGTAAATTAGAAACAGATTAGCACAGTGCCAGTATATGTATTTGAATGCGTTAATGAGAGAGCGATTGCGTGTGTGAATTAGTCATACCGTCTCTGTATTAATTGTGAAGCTGTGGGTTGTACTGTAAGTAATTACATCAAAAGTAGAAAAATATATGCTATAACTTTTAAGTTTCTTATCTACTTTAGTAATTAATCACAGGACAGCATTGACAACGAGTTTCTTTGCTCCTCTCTGTGCGTGCGCTCTTCATGTGATGTGCAGCTACTGTCTGTATGAGTGTTTGTGTGCCACAATGCATCAGTGCAGTAGCTCAATATAATAATGCACGTCTGATAAAATCGCTTGGATGTCCAAACTGGCCCGACTTAAAACACATACAATTGACAAAGTTTAGTGAAGATGCAAATGAAAGTTATTTCACTTCGTGGCTCGCCGCTTGAGCGCTGTCTGTGTGTGTTGACTCGGCGCTTGCCTCTGTGTTGCTACCATGCTGCTGACTGGACTGGGCAGAGTCACGTGAATACACACATGGTAGTATGTTTTTAAGGGGAAGGTATTACAGGTTTAAAAAACCGAAATAACTGACATGGTGAAATAACTTTGGTTAGAGGTTCTGAATTTCGGTTTCGATTACTTTTCAATTAATCATCCAGCCCTACACACACGCACTCAGAACTCAAACACATTGTTAATGCATTGAAGAACAAAGCCATACGGTGGCTTCCTGTTTTGCAATATTGACATACATTTTGGTTTTGTTAAATTTCAGTTTCAGAGGTAATGGGATATTATGCCTCATTTCAGCACAGGCCTCTGAGCCTCTGGGCTGTTCAACAAAACTCTTTGTTTTTTGTTTTTTTTGTATGCATATTGCTCTGCTGGCGTGTGACATGGTTTCAATTCAAATTTAAAACAGCAGAGTCAAAAGCCCATTTCCCATTATTGCTTTTCTTATTCCTGCCTGATACCTCACTGGCTCAGCTTATCTCGCAATCCTGGAAATCTTCTGTTCTACTTCCAGCGTGTGACTGCTCAGATGGCTACCAGCTCAGTAGAGCTATTAAAACCAGATCCTATTGGGGTGTGTGCTTATGTATAACGTATTTGAATGACAATCATTGCAGCAGAGTTCTCAAAGAGACAAACAGAACTTTAGAAGAGATTTAACTATATATAGTTTTAAGTTCTTTTTTGACTGCTGTAAATCCTGACAGGTTTAATTCTCAAATATTAACAGGGTTGATAATGACTTTCAGATCATAATTTAAAAATACTTGATAATAACTACATTTCTGTCATGACAACTCTCAGAGAGATTGGCATTGTAATGGATATGGCAGTGTTTATATAATTGGTCTTGGCGGAATAAAACTGCTACGCTGCTGCTGCTGTTGATTATTGCAGAGATTGCTACTGCTAATACATTCACAGACATGCTGCTGCTGCACATATAACATACATGAAATAACCCCCATAGCAGGTTATATACAGGTGGAGATGGGGAAGGTGGATGGTTTCTGAAAGTATGCTGCAGACTGCTAACAGCAAGCAATGCCAAGCATTTGAATGTTGAGGTTGTTTGAGTTAAGGACGTATTAGCCTGCGCCATCTAGAGTTTCATGACAGAACTTTGTATAAATATAGCTGTGAGCCGCAGTTATAGGGGTTCAAGTGCTTTAAGGCGTTTAAGCACATGCGTAAAAAGGTATTATGTTTTAGTTAGCAAGCCTGCAACCATCTCGATCATAGATGTAACAGCAAATACAGGCAATTTACCATAGGAAATATATAGTTTTTGAAGCTTTTTAAGTTATTGAGGTTAAGCCAAAAACCCAGGACCAGTTCGCCAAATTTGTTTTTTGAAATAATCTCAATATTTAACGAACAAATTGATAGACAGTGGCAGTCCTAGAGGCAAAGTTGCTCAGAATGAGTAGTTCTACCATGCAGTACGAATGTCGTGGGTGTGTGCGAAAAACCGTGTGATACACAATCCTTTACGCATGTAAAGGTCTCTGTTAACTTTGTCTGATTGCTAGCTAAAAAAACTAGGACTAGTTCGAAAAAGTAGGTTTTTCAAAAAATCTTAAGATACTAAAAAGAACCCGAGCCAAGGATTCCAACGACATAAGACACTTGAGCCTATGTCTAACGGTTTAAGAGTTATGAGCCATTTCATACTTTTGACTGCTGTAGCGCCCCTTGCAGGCCGATCGGGGCGAGCCGTGGTGACATTGTAGACTGTATGTGTACTACCAGCCCTTAAAGGTCCCGTTTTTCGTGGTTTTTTGAAGCTTTGATTGTGTTTATAGTGTGTAATATAACATGTGTTCATGTTTCGCGTGTAAAAAAAACACAGTATTTTTCACATAATTTACTTATCTGTATACCGCTGTTTCCACTGTCATAAAAACGGGCTGATGACTTCCTTGTTCTATGAAGTCCCTCCTTCAGAAATACGTAACGAGTTCTGATTGTGCCAGCGGTTCCTGTGTTGTGATTCGACAGCAGTTTAGCGCATCTTGCCCGGAAAGGTCACACCTCTTACCATAACGTGGAGATGCATGCGCTCAGTGTTATTGTAAACATGTCTTTAATTTTACCCTATCAATTTGAGCCGGAATCAGACCCGGTGATTGGACTGCGGGATGAAAATAACAGCGTTTCGACGACATGGCGACAAACACACTCTACAAACGCAACTCTTGTGTATTCCTGTGGGCGGAGGTTAGTCAAAAAACTGTTTTAGTGATGTCATTAAAGAAGGAAGTAGAGGGATGTAGTCCAAACTGCCCATTCGATGTAGGCGACTTCTGTTAAATAAAATATCTCGCTTGGCATTGAACTTTGAGCTTTAAAATTTTACAGATTTTATTTATACTCTAACAACAACATTACACACTAACTAAAGTTTGAAACATGGGATCACGAAGAATGGGACCTTTAAAGTTCCAAGTGTCTATGACTTAAGGTTTGGTCTACCAGATCACTTTTAAGCTGGGAACACACCAAGCCGACTGTCGGCCGTCGAGCAGTTTTTGTTCATCGACCAACCAAGTTTTCTCAGTGTGTTCCACACCATCGGCTGAAGTTGGTTCTCAACGGATTTTTTTTTCGGCCGATTTGACATGCTGAATCGGCGTCGGAGCTTGTCGGTCAGTCGGGCCAACTCATCATTCTGATTGACTGTTCAGCTACTGCCACCTGCTGGTACGGAAAGGTATTTCTTCTTATGCAGGTGCAGAACGGACGTGCTACTTGGCCGTCGGGTGTCAATCGTCGGTTTGGTGTTTCAGGGCAACTTTAGACCCAGACACTGCCAAGGTGAGCCAACCCCGCAGTCTGCTTTCGTCGCCACTAGTTCATCGGTGTCAGCTTGGTGTGTTCTGGGCTTTAGGGGAGAATGCTGAGCCTTGGAAATTTTAATAATTACAATAGGGTTTCAGCGCTATGTGCTTGAGCCCCTAATTACCAATAAACTTTTTTTTTTTCTTTCAATAAATTGACATAAAGTGACAGTAAAGACATTTATAATGTTTACAAAAGATTTCTATTTTGGATAAATGCTGTTCTAATAAAAATATTAGGCAGCACAACTTTTTTCAACATTGATAATAATTAGAAATGATTCTTGAGCACCAGTTTGGCATATTAGAATGATTTTTGAATGATCGTCTGACATTGAAGACTAAATTGCATTTTAAAATACATTAAAATAGAAAAAAAAAACTTATTTTAAAATGTAGTAATAACAAAATATGTTTTAACTCTATTTTTTATTAAATGCAGTCTTGGAGAGCATTAGAGACTTTAAAAGCTTAATCTGTCCTTCAAAACCAGAATATTTAAAAAAAAAAAATTTCTAGTGGAGGAAAAAGTTCTACTTGAAGAATTGCAGATACAACCCATTACCCAGTTGTCATGGTAAACTATGCCTACACAAATACGTTAAAACTACTGCTGAAGTGTGTGAGAGTAGTATGAATGTGCATGTGTATTTCTGCAGTACTGAGATCCCAACTGCCTCTCTTCTGACCTTCTTCTAGTCATATAATGTCTAAACTTTGGTAACCAGTAGGAACAATGGATTCATTATTTGCCATCTTGCTCGTAGTGAGAATTTGATTGTGGAATTTCAGCCAGACATATGAATCTTCAGTGCTGAGCATTTGTGGTGAAGTGAAGCATTCCTGCTTGCAAATGCAGGGAAGAGAGGAACTGTCCTGCTTGTGCCAGAGATGTGACTGGACTGAGAAGTGCAGTCTGTTGAAACAAACGCTTAAAGGAGGATAGCTGTTTACTAAGCTGAGCCGCAGCGCTTGCCAGCTACTTTTCCATAGAGCGGGGAATGTAATAGGCAAATGTCACATCCCATTGTTTGATCAGCTCAAAGCATGTCGGAGCAAGGGAATATTGTTGATGTTATTATCACATTCCAAGTTTTGCAGTCCATGTTATCATTGGAAATTGCAAAGAAAATACCTTAATAAATCTCATTTTTTTGTATAATGCACTCCAGAGACTTTTTTTTTGTCAAGATCATGGTTTAAAAGAGGGTGCTTTGGGAAATATCTTATTAAGGAAAACCTTTTTGCTGTTTTTTTCTCATTTAATAGTGGTATAATACTGCTTCTGAAAAGCCCAGCTATTTATATTCCCCATGGACGCAGCTGTTTAATGGCAGACAAATTAAGATGTATGAACCAAGTCAAGCTGCTGGATATTAATGTCTGCCATCAGAAACAAAACAAAGAGATCGATGGAAAGAGATGTAGAAAAAGAGAAAACCAGAAAGAAAAAGAGTCAGCTTCAGCGAGAACACCTTCACATTTGGAAAGAAAAGAAGGTGAAAAGAATGGAAATATTGGGCACTCAAGTTTGAGTTGCTTATCACGGTGTACCCATTTCCCTGCAGTCTTCGGCCTCTGATTAAAGCGATTAAAGACCTCTCTGTTGAACTCCATGGGCTGAATACAAGGTTACCCTTCCTGATCCCAAGCAGCACTGGCCATTTTCTCAGCTTTGGAAAATAATTACCGCTATGAAGGTGACAAATAGCAGTTCTGCTGCCTTGTACCCTGGGATCTAAGTATCAGATTTCCTAAAGCATGATTTACTCATCGTTCATTTCTTTTAAACGACCAATTTGTGAGCAAAAACACATACACTTCAGCATGTTGCTGTGGTGTCGATTCTGTCATTTCCAATTTCAGGCTTTGTTTATAGCCTGAGGACTCTAATGATTCTTTCTCATTAATTAGCACAATTGTTTACTTGAGAAAGCTGTTTTAATTGCATTTTGCTTTACTTTAGTGGTTGTCTGAAAGCCGTTCCTGCCATTTTTACTCAACTCTGCTTCTTTATATCGTAGACGGTCAGAAACAGGAAAGTAGGGTCGGTGGTGGTGCATCCAGAGAGTGCTTCTTTAACCTTTCCCCAAACACCCAGTACAAGATCAGCGTCTACACCCTTTCACAGGATACAGAGGGCCCTGCCGTCACCACCATGGCAACCACTGGTAAATATACTCTGATAATTATAAGTTTTGCATGACATTATGTAACTATAGACCAGGGGATCTCAACTCTGGCCCCACTTTCCTACAGAGTTTAGCTCCAAACCTAATCAAACACACCTGAACAAGCTAATCAGTCTTCACGATTACTAGAAAGTTATAGGCAGTAGAGTTTGATCAAGGTTGAAGCTAAACTCTGCAGGAAAGTGGGTCCCAAGTTAGAGTGTCAATTAGGCGGTAACAACACTTCAGTGATACAGGTCATTTTCAGCCAATGATTTGAAGACAACATTCCTCCTGACAACATACTTTGCCTGAGAAACAAATTGAACCACAGTCAGTAGACCAGCGTGTCCTTTTTCTTTTACAATTAGGTATCTGTTGAGATCACAAATCTTATTGTGTGTGTAATAAAGTGAAGGCAGCCAGGTCCTGCTCTGGTTTATGTATTGTTTTGTTGTTTCTGTAGCTCCAGCACCCACCCAGCCACCAACCGCACCACCCACCACGATCCCTCCTCCTACCATCCCCCCAGCCAAAGAAGGTAGGACACCAGTGTGGGAAGAACTGGCTTTTCTGCCATTGTTTTTCCCTATTTGTTGGCCATGTCCCTTTGTGTTATGTGACCTTTCACTAATGTACATCTCTGCTGACAGCTAACCTTTTCTTATTCTCTGAGCCACTCCGCTCTCAATAAATATGCCTGAGACTTCCCAACACACCTGATTTTACCCTCTTATATAGATCTTTTTAGATCCCTCAGCTCCTGCTTTATAGCGAATAGATTTGTTTCATTGTCTGACAGAATGGTGTTTAATGCATCATAAAGTAACACCTGAATACTTTCTTAGACTGAAACTAAATGCTTCTTTAGATTTATTTGTTGCTTTTATATGGATTTATCTCTGGGAGTCTGAGTAGTTAACCCAAATGGTTGTACATTACTCTTGAGGACAGGTCACATTGTAAAAAGTGAAACATTTCTTACCTTAAAGACCTGATGAAATCAAAATGAGAGTTTTGTGGCTTTTAGTCCACGTGTGTTAGCTCCTTAATGAAAATGTGATATGTCTCACAAACTTGTTGTTTTAATAAGCAAATACGTAAAAGAAATTGTCAGGATTTTGATTAATCCCAGTGAGCCTAATGAGTCAGTTTACTTAAAAGATTTGTTCACTGATTGATTCAGTGACCCTTTCTGCAGTTTACGCTTGATCAAAAAAACAGTAAAAACAGAAATATTGTGAAATATCTTTACAATTTAAACAACTGTTTTCTATTTTAATATATTTTGTAATTAACTCTGGCCAGGCTCATTGGAAAAACCTGTGGCAACGTTTCTGCAAAATATTAAATTGTGTCATGCACGTTTCACAACAGTTTCATGTGAAATGTCCAGTGAGTGTCTATAAAATTGTGTTCAGTTTTATCTGAAACAGATTAACGTGAATCTGGCAACATTTTATTGCGATTTTTTTTGTATGTATCACCGCAGTTATGAATTGAAGTGTTGGGTTAATGGCGCTAAAAGGTACAATTCAGCTGAGTATGTCAGAAAAGCCAAACATATTGAGCTGGTTATGTGATGGAAACTCCAAAATATATTCAATGACAAATCATGCACTATGGTAAGAAGAGTTTTGAGGTCATAATATAATAATTAGCAAGGAGCCGTGTGAAAATATGTCTCTATTAACCCATAATCTGCCCCCTAATCATAAGTTTGTATGAAAAGGATTAAAAATGCTTGCTGTTTTACTGCCACTATAGTGTTCATTTCTGTTGGAAAATATTTGCTTTGATATTTTATGTATTGGTACGTATTTCGCGTTTTGCTGAAATGTTGCCACAGGTACGTTTTTTCAATGAGCCTGTGTTTTCCTGTGATGGTAAAGCTGAATTTTCAGCATCATTACTCCAGTCTTCAGTGTCACATGATCCTTCAGAAATCATTCTAATATACAGGTGCTGGTCATATAATTAGTATATCATCAAAAAATTGATTTATTTCACTAATTCCATTCAAAAAGTGAAACTTGTATATTATATTCATTCATTACACATAGACTGATATATTTCAAATGTTTTTTTCTTTTAATTTTGATGATTATAACTGACAACTAAGGAAAATCCCAAATTCAGTATCTCAGAAAAAACTAGAATATTGTGAAAAGGTTCAATATTGAAGACACCTGGTGCTACACTCTAATGAGCTAATTAACTCAAAACACCTGCAAAGGCCTTTAAATGGTCTCTCAGTCTAGTTCTGTAGGCTACACAATCATGGGGAAGACTGCTGACTTGACAGTTGTCCAAAAGACGACCATTGACACCTTGCACAAGGAGGGCAAGACACAAAAGGTCATTGCAAAAGAGGCTGGCTGTTCAGAGCTCTGTGTCTAAGCACATTAATAGAGAGGCGAAGGGAAGGAAAAGATGTGGTAGAAAAAAGTGTACAAGCAATAGGGATAATCGCACCCTGGAGAGGATTGTGAAACAAAACCCATTCAAAAATGTGGAGGAGATTCACAAAGAGTGGACTGCAGCTGGAGTCAGTGCTTCAAGAACCACTACGCACAGACGTATGCAAGACATGGGTTTCAGCTGTCGCATTCCTTGTGTCAAGCCACTCTTGAACAACAGACAGCGCCAGAAGCGTCTAAAGACAAAAAGGACTGGACTGCTGCTGAGTGGTTCAAAGTTATGTTCTCTGATGAAAGTAAATTTTGCATTTCCTTTGGAAATCAGGGTCCCAGAGACTGGAGGAAGAGAGGAGAGGCACACAGTCCACGTTGCTTGAGGTCCAGTGTAAAGTTTCCACAGTCAGTGATGGTTTGGGGTGCCATGTCATCTGCTGGTGTTGGTCCACTGTGTTTTCTGAGGTCCAAGGTCAACGCAGCCGTATACCAGGAAGTTTTAGAGCACTTCATGCTTCCTGCTGCTGACCAACTTTATGGAGATGCAGATTTCATTTTCCAACAGGACTTGGTACCTGCACACAGTACCAAAGCTACCAGTACCTGGTTTAAGGACCATGGTATCCCTGTTCTTAACTGTCCAGCAAACTCGCCTGACCTAAACCCCATAGAAAATCTATGGGGTATTGTGAAGAGGAAGATGCGATATGCCAGACCCAACAGTGCAGAAGAGCTGAAGGCCACTATCAGAGCAACCTGGGCTCTCATAACACCTGAGCAGTGCCACAGACTGATCGACTCCATGCCACGCCTCATTGCTGCAGTAATTCAGGCAAAAGGAGCCCCAACTAAGTATTGAGTGCTGTACATGCTCATACTTTTCATGTTCATACTTTTCAGTTGGCCAAGATTTCTAAAAATCCTTTCTTTGTAATGGTCTTGTTACAAACACTCCCAGGAAGACGAAGACGAATATAGAAATCCAACAATGTTTATTTACAAGGCTTAAAGATAATCCAAAAACGTAACAGTGTGCTTCAACACAAACAATACCGGACAACTAAAGGACGAAGAGGCAGGAACTTAAATACAAGGTTAAAGAGGGAACTAATGATAAACACCTGTGATGATTAAATGAATTACTATGACAACTAAAAGGTGGCGGGAAACAGAACAAAGGAAGACATGTGACATGAATACAAACTAAAAGTCCATGAAACAAAGCATAACTGTAACAGGTCTTAAGTAATATTCTAATTTTCTGAGATACTGAATTTGGGATTTTCCTTAGTTGTCAGTTATAATCATCAAAATTAAAAGAAATAAACATTTGAAATATATCAGTCTGTGTGCAATGAATGAATATAAAATACACGTTTCACTTTTTGAATGGAATTAGTGAAATAAATCAACTTTTTGATGATATTCTAATTACATGACCAGCACCTATACTGATTTGATCAATGGTTCTACAATGTTGACAGTTCTGCTGCTTAATATTTTTTGGAAACTGTGATATTTTTTTTCAGGATTCTTTGATTAATAGAAAGTTAAATAGATTTCTGAGAGCTTTTTGTTTATTATGAGTAAGCCACTGAATCGCTCAACCCTTCAAACAAAATTGTTAATGACCAAAACAGCACATTTGCTCCTTGTTGTGGACAAGATTGACAAACTGAACAAGATGTGAACAAATTAGGCCTAATGAGATTTGCCAGTTCATTCAAACTGTTTGCGACCACAATGCCTCATTCATTTAGTTAGTTCACAAACAAGGTGTCTTGATCAGTCCCACTCTTGTTCAGACTCAAAATAGCAACTTGTTCAGTGAAAGGGGCTTGTTTGTTCAGTAGGTCCAACCGATGAAATGCTTCATCCCAGCCCACACTCAAACACTTGTGATTTGTGCTATAGTACAGCAGTGCTTCAGAACAGAGAGACTCATATTTTTTGACCGAATATGAATGAGTGCAAGGAAGTAAACGAGAAAGATTTGTTCAAAACACCAGTAGAAAAAAACCTTTGTAAACAGGATCTTGAAAGTCGCGATGAAACAGAAGTAGAAAAAAATCTTCTTTTTCCATATTGTGACATACATCCGAGTGAAACGGATTATCGAAAAAGAAAAAAAATAGTGCTATTGGTTGTTGATTGAATGAAGGCAGATCTGAATGTGAGCTTGCAGTCAATTGTAATAAAGGTGAAGTCTGAGGTAAAAAGAAAAAAAAGTAAAACCTGCGACTAAATTGTTCACGTTAAGATCAATAAAATGCATTTAGAAAATAGGTAGGGTGAATTTTCAACCAAATTTGACCCTTAAACATTAATTTAATCAATACAACCTAATGAATTCAGATTGATTCAGTCACTAAATAAAATTTTATTTTATTTTTTAGATTTTACCACATGAAGCACATTTTTAGGTGACTGACAGTTTATGTGTTTAGCCCAAAATCCTGCAAAGCAACAGTATGGCAGAGCAGAACAACAGAGGTAGCTGGGAATTAATTAAGCCTCCTTGTTTTATCCAGCTAGCTGTGATGGAGATCCTGTCAGTGAGAAGGGGAAGTGTTTAGAATCATTTGACATCTGTTGTACTGCAGCGCTTACACGGTAATGAGAATTTCTTATTTTAGCTAGTGATTTTTCACCTGCTTCCTCTCTCCCCCTCTCTTGCTGTCTCTTTCGACTCTCTCTCTCTCAGTTTGCAAAGCAGCCAAGGCAGACCTGGCCTTCCTTGTAGATGGCTCCTGGAGTATAGGAGATGACAACTTTCAGAAGATTATTCGTTTCCTGTACAGCACAACTGGTGCACTTGATGTGATTGGCCCCGAGGGAACACAGGTATGCTGCACGTGAAATGTCTGCCAAAATCAGACTACTTCATACTGTTTTTATCTGTTCGTATTGTATAACATTTCTAACATTTTTTTTAACAAAAAAAAAAAAAAAAAAAGACCACCATCTTGAGCTTCCAAATGCATGTCCTTGAAGATAAAAGCAAAAGTGAAAGCATGTCATTTTGTCAACACTGTGCTGTTTTTTTTTTTTTCACAAATCACTTCCTTTTTGAAAAAGTGCACTTTGGCATATTTTAAAAAGAGCACTTACTATAGGAAATAATATACTTTAAAGGGGACCTATAATGCCCCTTTTACAAGATGTAATATAAGTCTCTGGTGTCCCCAGAATGAATCTGTGAAGTTTCAGCTGAAAATATCCGACAGATCATTTATTATAGCTCAAATTTGCCCATATTTGGGTGTGAGCAAAAACACAATTTCTTTTGTGTGTGTCCATTTCAAATGCAAATGAGCTGCTGCTCCTGGCCGCTTTCCAGAATAAGGCGGAGCTTTAACAGCTTGCTCTTCAGTTGCTCAAAAACAACAAAGCTGGAGAATCTCACGCAGCCAAAATGACGATTGCCAGTAACGATGTTCAGCCTTACATTGTTATGCTCTAACATGCACCATTACACACTAACTAAAATTTAAAAAAGTGAAATCATAATCAACCACCCCTTTAATGAATATACTATGGACTGAATATAATGCTTTTCCAAAAATCTATGAAAATTCTGTCATAATTTCCTTACCATCATGTCTTTCCAAACCCAGAAGTATTTGGTTAATCTTTAAAACACAAATTAAGATATTTTTAATAAAAAATATAAAATTTTTAATTATTAAATATTAAATCCCCCCCCCCACCCATTGAAACTCTTAGTAACCAAAACATAAAAGATTAAAAAATTTTAAATTAAAGATTTAATTTAGGCTTTTATTTACATCTAAACATTATGTGACACATACATTTGCATATGGTAAACACAGAACTTTGTTCTAGCATGAAGTTACAGTTTACATTTAAAACATAATAACTTTAAATGTAATTTCAAATAATACACCACAGTTAAAATTATAAAGTACTTTACACGTGCTTTAGTATGTTAGTCAAAACATCAAAATAAGTGTACTTCATAAAGCACTATGGAAAATAAAACTTTCAATTTTACATTACAATGTGCACTTTTTAAAAGTACACTAGTGTGTTAAGAAAGTCTTGTAAGTGTACTTTCTTTAAGTACACTTAAGTACCCTTTAATTTCAATAATATTAAATTATCAGCAAGTACATTTTTTAAAAATATACTTTTAAGATTTGAAGTACACTACAAGTGCACATTCAGTACATTTAATACTCAGTTTCTTCGTTTTCACAAGGTACAGATCAGTAATAAAACTGTATGGGCCCTATCTTGCACCCAGCGCAATTGACTTGTACACCGACGCATGTGTCATTCCTATTTTGCACCCGCGCAAAGCGCGCTTTTCCCTCCACAGAAGCACGTCGATAAACTAGTGAATGAACTTGCGCTCCCTGGGCGGTTCAGCGCAAAAAAGGAGGTGTGTTCAGGCGCATTGCCCGCGCATTGCTATTTTAAGGAGCTGAAAATAGACTGCGCCATAGATCAACTCAAACCTGGTCTAAAGTCAATGGCGCAATATTTTTTTGTTAGAGCGCGTTGGTAGAAACTGCGCCTCTGGGCGCGTCCACAGTGCGCGTTGACTTTGCTTATTACACACAGGGATGCGCATCACACAAACATGCCAAATATTAAAAACAAAAGGATTACAGTGTAAAAGAATATTATTGTGTACATAAATATAAAAATGTAATGATGAATAGTCATTGCGTGTATTAGAATTAGGCTACCTATTTTCAATTCAGCCTATTACTACTTATAATGATGAACGAAATTGGCTAATTAATTGAACAATCGTGCCAATACACACACACACATATATATTAACTGACTCATCGCGTGTACGCAATGTAAATAGCAATCCGCCATGGCGCGAGCGCATCTCGCTCTTAAAGGGAATGGGAGATGACACTCTGATTGGTTTATTTCACGTTACGCCCAAACCACACCTATGAATAATGAAGCTACTTCAGACCAAACCATTTTAGATTTGCGCCGGGCGCAAGAGCCATTTATCCCGCCGGGAAAATAGCAACAGCGCCGAGACCCGCCCACAAAGTTACTTGCGCTTCGCGCTTTGACACTTGCGTTTCAGATCGTTAAAATAGGGCCCTATATATATATATATATATATATATATATATATATATATATATATATATATAAATTGTATACTGTATATATGTCCTGTCATGTACCACATGGGCTCTATATTTTGAGAAGCTCTGCTTTAGATCTTCTAATGTCCATTTTTGCTAAAGCAAAATGGACATTAGAAGATCTAAAGCAGATATATATACAAATTGTATACTGTATATATGTCCTGTCATGTACCACATGGGCTCTATATTTTGAGAAGCTCTGCTTTAGATCTTCTAATGTCCATTTTGCTTTAGCAAGGTTTTTTTGCTTCTCTCAGAGATTGTTTTTTTGGACTGAGGCATCATGGGAATAGCTATTCTGAGCTGAAGACCACACTACCAAGCATTTAACCCAGTAGCCTGAGAGAACATTAGATAAAAATAGCCTTTGTCTAGACATGTCAGTCCAGGATTCAGAAGATCTTTATCACAACCCATCAGCAGCTTTAGGGATCACTGCAGTGGATCTACTTCAAGGGATGTGAAAACAGGAGAACAAGCACATTTGAAGGGCAGGAGCTAAAGTAAACAGAGGAACACGGCACAGACAAATGTCTCCTTTTACACATAGATGTTTGCCTTCTGTCATCTGCTGTAGGCCAAGTAGACATGTTTGACTTGGCTCAAACCAGTTCAACATCAGTAAGCTATAAGGTTCTGAGCTTGTAATCACAAGGTTTTAGGTTTGAACATGGTTAAAGGGGTTAAAGGGGTCCTTGATTATGATTTCACTTTTTTAACTTTAGTTAGTGTGTAATGTTGCTGTTTGAGCATAAACAACATCTGCAAAGTTAAGACACTCAAAGTTCAATGCAAAGGCAGATAATTTCTTTACAGAAATCGCTTTTTAAGGACTACAACAAATGGCTGGTAGGGACTACAATGAACTTCTTCCTGGGTTGGTGACATCACAAAGTCTAAAATTTACATAAACCCTGTCCCCGAGAACACGCGACAAAGGGGGTGAGGCCATGTTGGGCTGCTTTAGAGTTGCTGTAGTAGAGTGTTGTTACCATGGCGTCATTTTATGCTGGACTGCTTCACAAACGAGGGTCAATTCAATGCTGGATTTGCACAAAAGATTAACATGATGGAACATGCTAGTCGATTAGCTAAATGCATTCTAAAAGTTGGAACTTCTCATTTGCAATTAAAGGGACACACAAAAACTATGTGTTTTTGCTCACACCCAAATAGGGGCAAATTTGACAAGCTATAATAAATGATCAGTGGGGTATTTTGAGCTGAAATTTCACAGACACATTCTGGGGACACCAGAGACTTATATTACATCTTGTAAAAGGGGCATTATAGGTCCCCTTTAAATTGATCAAAAGTGACAGTAAAGACATTGTTTCAAAAGATTTCTATTTCAAGCAATTTCAAAGCAGCCCAACTGTTTTCAACATTGATTTTGGGCAGTCATGGCCTAATAGTTAGAAATTCTGACTGGTAACCCGAAGGTTGTGGGTTCGATTCTCAATAACGGCAGGAAAATGACTCGGGTGCCCTTGAACAAGACACCTAATCCCGAATCGCTCCCCCGGTGCCACAGCAAAATGGTTGCCCACTGCTCCTGGTGTGTGTGTCCATGGTTTGCAATGTGGTAGTTTGTTCACTACTCGCTACTCCTTGTGTGTGTGCACTAACTTGGATGGGTTAAATGCAGAGGCCAAATTCCAAGTATAGGTTACCATACTTGGCCTTCACATGTCACTTTCACTTTTAACTAATAATAAGAAATGTTTATTGAGCACCAAATCAGCATATTATAATGATTTCTGAAGGATAATGTGACACTGAACACTTTGGTATTGACTATATAACAACTTTGGTATTGACTAGGTATATAACAATGATAGAAAAGTTATTTTAAATTGTAATAATACCTTTCTAGTTATGGTTTTATACACTGCAGTGATCTTTTCAAGTAATTGATTTGAAGTATTAATCATAAATGCACAACATGATGTGTGTTATACAGTAAACACAAAAGAAAACATACAGTATTCCCTTGTAAAAGTACAAAAATGCCCTTTAAAATCAATTCCGTTGGGAAATACTTCCTGATATTTACTGTCACTTTTAAACATGTGATAAATGGCTACTAACTTACTTTCTATATCTGACAGGTGGCCATTGCTCAGTTCAGTGATGATGCCAGAACTGAGTTCAAGCTCAACTCCTATAGCGATAAAGAAGCTCTGCTGGATGCCGTACAGCGCATCACATACAAGGGAGGAAACACCAAGACAGGCATGTATCTCTGTCCTCAGAGGCGATTAACTTGTGATGGACAAACTGAGGTTTGGTCACAATGTCTGTCTGTCTGTCTCAATATTTTAAAACTACTTTAAAATTCTGGCCAAACATTCTGTTCAAGATATAGTCTCTGAAAACAAGTTTTAATTATCAAGTTTTCTTATCAAGTAAATGTATCTCATTTTGTGTTTAGATATTCATACTAGAAAACTAGACATAAACACTGTTAAAGGATGTTTGAGTCTGATGGTAAATTAGCCTTTAAACAAAACAAAGGCATGGCTTTTAAATTTCTCTTCATAATAGCCATAATGGTTTTTCTGGTAAAAAGCAAGGTAGATCTGGGCCACATTAATCACTGACCAGCATAAACTGACTTCCACTGTACCAGTATGGCAAATCATGCTGGTCTTTAAGCAGATTTTTTTCATTCTAATACTTTTGACAAACATGCTTTAGTAATGTCCTGTTTTGGAAGCTCTAGACCAAGAACTTCAGAGTATGAGTTTGATAAAATGCAACGGCTCCAGCTCGGTGAGCAGCAGAGCAGAATGGTGTGTCCCTGCCCTTGTGTTCATGCTGTCTTGCTGTCAGTCTTTGTTCTAAAATGAAACACCTCTTATTCCACACGGTGAAGGAACATCAGCCCCCTCCCTGCTGTGTCCTCGTACAAAACGTCCCCGTATAAGGCATATTCTCCATGGCAATGAGCCCCCAGTCAGTGGGTGGGCAGCAGTTGCTGTGCCTCATTGGTGAGAACAGATACATGTGGACATGTGTGATCCAGGCATTATGAGCCTGGTGCATTTATCCATCCCAGCTTTAGCGGGCTGCTCATTTGAAACATGAGCATGACTTATTTTCTGAGGGTATTAGGGCTAATCCCTCGCCTGCATTTTCATACATTCATATGCAGGGGATGAGGTGAGGATCAAAGTGATTGGCCTCATTCAATGTGTTTAAACTCAAATTCAGGAAGTCAATTTTGAGTAGTTGGGTCTGTATGTTTCTGTAAAATGACTTTGAAAAATATTTAAATGTGATGATGATGTTTTGATGTTCAGAAAAAGTTTTTTTAAGAGTTATTTACGATATTACTTGTTTTTGTGTATTCCAATTTGTTATATTATAATATGATTTTTATAATATTATTTTTTATTATAATATGATTATCAATTATAATATTTTAATATTAATAATATTATACATTTACTTTTGAATATATATATTTTTTTCAAAATTATTTAAAAAATATAATTTTTTATTATAATATGATTATCAATTATAATATTTTAATATTAATAATATTGTTATACACACACACACATATTTTTATTCATGTATGTATTGTATGTATTGTATGTATAATTTGATATTAATATATAATATTATTTAAATGTATGTGTGTATATATATATATATATATATATATATATATATATATATATATACAGGGTTCCCACTCGCCTTGAAAGTACTTGGAAGTACTTGGATTTCAGACACACGAATTCAAGGCCTGGAAAGTACTTGAAAATAAATATTGGTCCTTGAAAGTGCTTGAATTAAATTTGAAATAAATTTTGTGAAAATTATAACATGCCCCTCTTACTCCTAGTATATTTGTTTAGGAATATTGTTTTGGAACCAAACAGATAAAAAATAAAAAATAACTACTATGGTAGTCAATGGGGGGCAAGATCATTTTGGTTACTGACATTCTTCCAAATATATTTCTTTGTGCTCAGCAGAACAATGAAATTCAAACAGGTTTGGAACAACTTGAAGGTGAATAAATAACAGAATTTTCATTTTTGAGTGAACTCAAGGTCAAAATTGCATGATTATAAAGCCACAATTGTGTCTTATAAAGTCAGAATTGTGATATATAAATTACAATTCTGATTTTTTTTTTCTCAGAAGTGCTCATTTATATCTCTCATTTCTGACTTTCTTTTCTCAGAATTGCAAGCTTATATCTATAATATATTGTATATATTCTGACTTTAAGCCACAATTACGATCCAAATAATACTTTCTTTTTCACTCAATTGCCAAATTGTATTTTTATAATATTCTCTCTATATTATAATGTTTTTTACTCAAGCAATGATTCATAAAAAATGAAAACCAAATCTAGTATGGAATAATTGTTAACATTAGGGATAAGAAAGCTGCAAACGGTTTTAATTTATTTCCAAAATGAATGTACAAATGATTCTGTACCTCTTCCGGGTTAAAATGGATGCAAATGCAATAGGAGGATTAAAATGTTAAGAATTGTAAGAGGTCTTTCATGACGCTGCATATGTGATGTGAATTTGATATAAAATAAATGGTGCTTTAAAAAGTCCTTGAAAGTCCTTGAATCTGGTCTTCATGAAAGAGTGGGAACCCTGTATATATATATATATATATATTAGTGTTCGGAAGTCAAACAATATGAGGAATATACTGAAAGTCATAGACTATAGTCATATAGATCACTTTCATGGTGTATATATATAAAGTTATATTTTTGCTATTCATATTCTATTCAAGTTAATAAGTTTATTTATTTATTTTTTTGTTCATTTTATTTTAATGTTTTTGCCAGATTTGATTCATTCTCGCTCTTCAGAATAAAGAAAGTCGTGTGTTTGGAACGACACGAGTGTGAGTAAGTGGGTTTGCTGTGAGGGTTGATTTATTCTCACTCTTCTCCTCTCAAACAAGTAAGAATGAAAGATATTAGCCAAAGCTCACAAACACAAATGAACAGATAAAGTCCAAACATACTTTTGACTGATGATGCAGTCATGATGTCTTGCTTATCTGTCAGTCAAACAGCAGTGCTGTTGCCCCCGTCAACTCAAGGCCACAGTTGGCCACAACTCCAATCTGCAGTCTAAATTCTTTTGTTCTCACCTGTTTTTTTTTTTTTTAAACAAAATAATTCACACTTCACACAGTGCTGCCGTCTGCTACCATAGTCCGTCATTTGTCTCCCTCTGACAGGAGCTGAAGAAAAGCCAGAAAGAGAAAGAGGCAGCCTCAGAAGTCAGTCAGGCATAGCCACAGGGTCCCCTTGTTCAATTCGTCGCAATATATCGTCAAAGTGCAGCATCTCAGATACCCGTCCATATTTTATTCAGAGTGCAGCTTTTGTGAGGGGATTTTGTCTAATACTCGCTGATCCTGGAGAAGCTGAGACGTTTCAGAATGATTAGAGATGCAAATTAGAAATGAGAAGCCTGGCTGATGTCTTGCACCTGCAGTGCCAAGTTGGTGATAATGGTAAAATACTGAAATGGGGGCAGTGCAGCTTGTTAGATCCCACAGTTCAGGTCTGTTGGGAGTGACGGCTAGGGTGTCGTGGAAAAAGTGTCTTGAAGATTCTTTTTATCAGGGGTCTGACTTTGTTTTGCTCTGTGCTAAATACTTTGTGAGCTTAAAAATATTAGGTGAGACCGGGGTTGTCTCGCACAGTTTTTGTTCTTTATTAATTATCCCCAGTGGAACAAAAGTTAATCAACTAGGTGCAAATGAAAGCTAAAGTTCTTATGTAAAACATACATACACACACAAAAAGGCCTTGTCAGACACAATAGTTTAAAGTAGTTTAATTTTAAGAAAGATGCACAATTTTTTTTTTTTTTTTTTTTAAACTAATCACTTTATCACTTACCACACATTTGTTTTTAATTTAAATATTTTTAATAATTAATACAGGGCTTAATATTAACTTTTTTGCTCACCAGTCACTTTGGCTAGTGGTTTCCACTATCAGAATTGTATCAGAATTGATACCATGGGAAAAATTGGGGGAAAATATAGATATTTTTAATATTATATCATAATTTGGTAGCAGTTATATTTGGATGCTGTCACTTTAAGACCTGACTATTAAAACCTACAACTGAAAAATGTATATATTACATATATAATATTCGGGTTATATATAATGGGTTGATAAATAAAGTGGGTTGATTAATTTATTACATTTAAAAAATATAATGAATATATAAGCTA
This sequence comes from Megalobrama amblycephala, assembly GCF_018812025.1. Taxonomy (NCBI): domain Eukaryota; kingdom Metazoa; phylum Chordata; class Actinopteri; order Cypriniformes; family Xenocyprididae; genus Megalobrama; species Megalobrama amblycephala. The sequence continues at coordinate 17,280,035 of NC_063056.1, read as the reverse complement.
ATATAGTGCATATATTTAGTGAAATGCTCCCCTCTAGAGTTAATTTATCTAGTGAACTAACATGCTGTGGACACTTAATGACTTGCCTGAGGTAAATGTAATGCTATGTGAGATATTATTCTGGATTGGAGTGTGGATCACCTGTGACTGATTGTATTTGTTGTCTGAACTCATACACCGAACCGTGACAGTTCGGGATGAAAAAATAAAAATAAAATAATTTATAAGAATATATATATATATATATATATACACACACACACATACCCTAACTTAATAAAACTTACAACTGGTTCCCATCTCTGTTAAAATATAGTATTTTTGAATTATATTATCAATAATTTTTAAAACTGTATTTTCCATTTTTATTTATTTTGTAAATATTAGTTTTGACAGAAACCTTGTAAAGTTACCTTGAAATCAGCACTTTTAAATCTTGCTTGATAGGGTCAATAAGTGTGGCTTAAGAGGGAAAACATTCAGATGTTATTTTTTTCTCAAAATACAAATATGTACCAGAAATTAACACTTTGTCCGCCAACTCTTCTAGCCAACCAACCCCTCTCCCCTAATCATAACAAAACACTTTTCCTGAGGAGATGTACCTCAAAGCCAAAGAGTCAGATAACTTCAACAACCATGTAAGGATTATGCAAACAGTCATGACATTTTCTGTTATTCATCATTTTTATACTTTAAAAAGACAAAGACATTTTGAATAACACGCACAGAAGGAAAAGTAGCAGAAACCATTTATCACAACAGCATCATTTTAACAACATTTTAAGATTTTTTTTTCAGAATCAGACGTTTTCTATATTTATTGTCAAAGGTTTTGTTCTTTCACCTCATTGATCATCATTCCAGCTCTCTGCAGGTATTGGCGTGAAGTTTCAACAAAATATGTCTCTCTGGCAAATGCAAATCATGCTGTCAGGATGCAAGTTCCTGTAAAATCCATCACTTGTTGGCGTCCCAGAGTCCGTGAAGTGGTGTAAATCCTGCTCTTGGCACGAGACAGTAACATCTTTAAACATAAAATTGTTTATGACTCTCGATTCAGGTCGAGCCATTAAGCATGTGAAGGAGGCCATTTTTACTGAGGACGCGGGCGTACGCAGGGGCATTCCTAAAGTGCTGGTGGTGCTCACAGACGGGCGCTCTCAGGATGATGTCAACAAGATCTCCAAGGAGATGCAGATGGAGGGTGAGTAATCTGAATATTCCTTGAACATACTGAGTTCATTTTCATGTTGTATGAATCTATAAATGAGCATAACAAACAGCAACATCTGAAAAACACCAAATGTCTAGTGGTTTGGTTGTTTCTGTCATGTTAAAAATAGAACTTTAAATGCTGTAATTAAAGTAATGCTTTACTTGTTTCACTGTAGGATACATCATCTTTGCCATTGGCTTCGCTGATGCTGACTACGGGGAGCTGGTGAACATTGCCAGCAAGCCTAGCGAAAGACATGTGTTCTTTGTGGACGATCTGGATGCCTTCAAGAAAATTGAAGAACAGCTCATAACTTTTGTTTGTGAGGCTGCAACTGCCAGTACGTCCCTTTGAGAATACACAGAAACTTCCTCTTTCAGTTTGTTGTGACTTGTGGTATAACTTGCTAGTTTTAAGCAGTAATCTTAGAGATACAGCTATACTGTGAATGTAATCATGGTGTTGTTAGGTACAATGAACGCACAATATGCTATGGCCTTCATTACCTTATTGCTTTTGTAAAACTGTTGCTACACAATAACAATATTAAGGATGCCAATTTTCATTATATATTTTTTATTAAAGGGATAGTTCACCCAAAAATGAAAATTATCCAATGATTTACTCACCCTCAAGCCATCCTTGGTGTATATGACTATCTTCTTTCAGAAGAACACAATCGGAGATATATTTAAAAATATCCTTAGTCCTCCAAGCTTTATAATGGTTGTGAATGGGGGGGGGGCACGTTTTGAAGTAAAAAATATTTAATATTTAATCATTTTATTCATTTATTAACTTATAATTAGCTAAAATTTGATACATACACTACATACACTACTATACAAACATTTGGGGTCAGTGTGTGATTTAAATTAATGATTTAAAATTAAAAAAAAATATATTTTATTCATAAAGGATTCATTAAATTGATCAAAAGTGACAGTAAAGACTTTTATACTGTTATGAAAATCTTCAGTTTAAAAAAAAGTTATTCAATTCTTAAAAAAAAAAAAAAAGTTTTAGGATTTCCAAAAATATATTAAGCAGCCCAGCTGTTTTCAATATTGATAATAATTGGAAATGTTTCTTGAGCAGCAAATCAGCATATTAGAATGATTTCTGAAGGATCATGTGACACTGAATACTGGAGTAATGATGCTGAAAATTCAACGTTGCCATCACAGGAATAAATTACATTTTAAAATATATTAAACAGAAAACAGTTATTTTAAATTGTTATAACAAAATTTCACAAAATGACTAGTTTTAATCAAATAAATTCAGCCTTGGTGAGCATAAGAGACTTCTTTCAAAAACAAACTTTTGAAAGGTTGTGTTCTTTAGATCAGCATACTTGACACTTTTTTAAAAAATAATGCATCCGTCCATAAAAAAAGTAATCCATACGACTCCAGTGGGTTAATAAAGGCCTTCTGAAGGGAAGCGATTTGTTTTTGTAAGAAAAATATCCATATTTAAAACTTTATAAATTCAAATAACTAGCTTCTGGTGGATGACCGTACGCAGAATTCGTAAGTCGACTTGCGCTAAATGAGTAATCCTCTGACGTGATGTATGACGCAGGATGTAGGAGTATCGTAAGCTTTGACGCCTCTAGCGGTTCAAACAAATAGGGCTGTGAAACAAATTTAAGCTCCTCTTCTCTTATATCGAAATCTGATGACATTTCTCTTTAAAATTTCTCGTTTTAGACTAATTCATGACTGGTGTTTTGTTTTGCTCTCTCTTCTGTTCGTTATTGCAACCGGGTCAAAGGTTGCTCTTCGGCCCAAATTGACTTGCGCATTCTGCATACAGTCATCTGCTGGAAGCTAGATATTTGAATTTATAAAGTTTTAAATATGGATATTTTTCTTACAAAAATGCATTGCTTCGCTTCAGAAGGCCTTTATTAACCCCCTGGGACCAGTTGTTCAAAAAGTTTAATCTGGATCAGAATGATCTGGATTTGGAAATCCCATGTTTTGCCATCCAGGATCAGGTAATCCATCTTACTTTTGTGCTGGTTTTTCAAAGCAAAATTGGATTGGATCAACCCTGATCCAGATACACACTTTTTCAGATTACCAAATCTGGATTACTACCCCCTAAAGGGAAATGGTGATAAAAAGAATATGAGATGAGGAAAAAAAACATTTCAATGCTTTTGCGTTCACCAGAGAAACTTTACATTCGCTCGCAAAGAACTTTTGACTGGTTCATCTCTTATGATTGTGCCAATGTAGTTTACAAACAGTGATCAAAAAACACTTTGAATTAAATCTAATATTTTTGTTTGTGGATTATTTTATGGCACCAAAATCTCTTTTTTACTTTACAGTAGGTTACCAAAATACTAAAGGTGTAGCCTAATGCCTACTTCTAATTTATTACTTTAACAGTTAAACTAATCAAGAGCAAAATATAAAAATGTTTGTATATATTACATGATAAAAATGTTGTATTTCTGACCAGTTTTAAAGTTTTATTACATTTTTGTTCCTGAATTCCACCCTTCTGATGGGATCAGTATAATCCAGATATTTTGGATCAAAGGTATCCCAATCTTACTAAAACGTTTTGAGCAACACAAACTGATGATTTTATCCAGATCAAAACCAAAATTGAATTTTGTGATCTAATCTGATTTTAAAATCCCTTTTTTTCTTTTGAACAACCCATTTTCTAGATTTGGTCCAATCAGATAGCCGAAATCCAATCAGATTACTTTTGAACAGCTGGCCCCTGGAGTCATATGGATACATTTTTTTATGGATGGGTGCATTATCTTTTACTTCAAAACACGACCCCCAATTCACAACCATTAAAAACCTTGGAGGACTAAGGATATTTTTAAATATATCTCCAATTGTGTTCGTCTGAAAAAAGATAGTCATACACAACTAGGATGGCTTGAGGGTGAGTAAATCGTGTTATTCATGTTAATCAAGACATGCTACTGCTGTAGAATATAGCGTACATGAATTACCTGTAGTAGATCTATACAGGTGGAGCTGGGGAGGGTGGAGGGTTTCTGAAGCATGCTGCACTGCTAAGCCAATGCTACCAAAGTATTTTGAAGGTTGAGCATTTAAGCTAATTGGCTACTGATACAGCAAGAACCAATCAGCTGTGCCCTATAGATAACAATCTGATTACGAGCAGGTTGAGTTAAGGACCTATGAGCCTACACCATCTAGAGTTTCATGACAGAACTTTGTATTTTGCCAGTGTCCTTGGTATTATGCCTACATGTTTGACATTTGCTGGTTAACATTATTCAGCTGACTCAGAAGAATTTAGGCAAGTAATGGCATTACAGTTTAAAGACTTTTTATATTGCAGGGTAATTGCTTTTGGATTACTTTAAGTTCTGCTGTTCTCTGAAATCATCCCCTGTGACTGGAGTTTACGTCAAGTCTAAAATACAAGTTTGAAATCTTTTGCTGTTAAAATGGTCTCTGAATAGGAAAATATTTGAATGCATCATTATATAACATGTAATTTTCAAAAATCACTTTGTTCTTGGGGAATTGATAGGTTTTGCACTTCTGTGTTCTGTTTTTCTTTTACAGCTTGCCCCTCGGTGTTAATGAGTGGGAACACTTTAGCTGGTAAGACAACAATAAATGCTTCTGGCTCACAGTAACCTTTACATAAAAAACACCATTGTTGTGCTGGGTGGGAGGATAGGATCTCTGGATTTATTTAAAGAATTAGATCTATTCATCTACTGTCAGTATTTAACAAGCCTTTTACTTAATTAGGACCAGTGGGTCATTTTATTCTCACACCATTGTTTAGATTTTGAAGAAAGAAAAAAGCACAGTTAATTTTGCTTAAATTGACCACCTATAAAAAAAAATTATATTATATATATATATATATATATATATTAAGCTGGCAAATACACACTTTAAGACATTAAAAAATAGCCCACTGAATTATTCACTTTTCAGTCTGTTTTATTTTTATTCATTTATTAACTTATAATTAGCTAAAATTTGATACATACACTACATACACTACTATACAAACATTTGGGGTCAGTGTGTGATTTAAATTAATGATTTAAAAAAAAAAAAAAATATTTTATTCATAAAGGATTCATTAAATTGATCAAAAGTGACAGTAAAGACTTTTATACTGTTATGAAAATCTTCAGTTTAAAAAAAAGTTATTCAATTCTTAAAAAAAAAAAAAAAGTTTTAGGATTTCCAAAAATATATTAAGCAGCCCAGCTGTTTTCAATATTGATAATAATTGGAAATGTTTCTTGAGCAGCAAATCAGCATATTAGAATGATTTCTGAAGGATCATGTGACACTGAATACTGGAGTAATGATGCTGAAAATTCAACGTTGCCATCACAGGAATAAATTACATTTTAAAATATATTAAAACAGAAAACAGTTATTTTAAATTGTTATAACAAAATTTCACAAAATGACTAGTTTTAATCAAATAAATTCAGCCTTGGTGAGCATAAGAGACTTCTTTCAAAAACAAACTTTTGAAAGGTTGTGTTCTTTAGATCAGCATACTTGACACTTTTCTGTTGTCCTTTGCAGGTTTCCGTATGATGGAGATGTTTGGTTTGGTTGAGAAGCACTACAGCAGTGTGCAAGGTGTCTCAATGGAGCCTGGGACTTTCAACAGCTTTCCCTGCTACCGGTTACACAAGGACGCCCTCGTCTCCCAGCCTACCAGGTATGTGTGTGTGTGTTTCTATATGTGAGAAAGCATATCATTACGCTCAATTGAAACTCTCTGAAATGAGAAAAATGTGTGTTAGCTGTAACATGTCACCTGTCAAATCAAAGCCATAATATAGATTGAGTTTAATCAAATCTAGATGAAGCAGTTTAAGTTAGCAGGAATAGATTAGCCCCTCTCTTACATGCAGCATAAAGAGTGATCGGGCTTCTGTGCCTGATCCCCGAGCACTGACCCTCCTTCTCCTTCCCAGAATGTGATAATATTTAGATTAGGTTCACTTTCCTACGCTCAGGGGGAATGTTGTTATTAAAGTGGAGGGTTTCAGCACAAGGGTCTCCTCTATTGTAAATCTCGCAAACCACAGCCTCACTTTAACTTGCACTCAGGCAGCTGGGAATTACTATAACACTGTTATTATGATAATCTCATCGATGATTATGAGAAAGGCCAATGACTCACAGGGTAATGGCAGCGCTCTGGATACAGTTCACGTTTGTTCTTTAGTGGAAGGTGCTCATGAAGTAGAGGATCTGTTTTACTGGCTGTGCAGTTTCTGTTTCACTACTGTAAAGTACTACTTTTTTAATGTATCTATGTTTATTTTAGTCATCTGTTTTATTTGATTAAATTTCAGTGGCTGTGTTGTGTTATATTTGACATTGATAATTTTGTTTTGACTGTTCTACAGTATCTGTGCCATGTGGGTGCATTGGAATGTATTGAGCCTATAGAATAAAAGGTTTTTGTTCTTGTTGAGAAATTACAAGAGTGGAATATCTCTCTTTTTGTCAACTCACTAAAAATAAAAATAAAGAAAAAAAAAGAAAAAAAAAATTCTCATATAGTCTGATGCTTGCCAAATTTAGGTCTTATGGCCTTTTACTAAAAAAATTTAGTACCAAAACTATTCACAAGTCTGATGCCAAATCTGGTATTTGGATGAATTGATCAGTACGGAGCCACGTACGTGGCAGGCGGGAAAGAATAGTTACAGACTTATTAAATTGTGTCCACATTTGAGTAAGTTTGTAACAATGTTAAAGGGATAGTTCACCCAAAAATGAAAATTTTATGTTTATCTGCTTACCCCCAGCGCATCCAAGATGTAGGTGTCTTTGTTTCTTCAGTAGAACACAAATGATGATTTTTAACTGCAACCGCTGCCGTCTGTCAGTGGTATAATGCAAGTCAGCGGGAACTTGGACTATAAGAGTAAATGAAACACGACAGACAAATCCAAATTAAACCCTGCGGCTCGTGACAACACATTGATGTCTTAAGACACGAAACGATCGGTTTGTGTGAGAAACCGAACAGTATTTATATCATTTTTTACCTCTAATACACCACTATGTCCAACTGCATTCATCACTCGATTCGTTTGGTCTGATCGCACTCTGACAGCGGCAGTGATGTCTCGCTCTCATTGAAGCATATGCGCGAGACATTACTGCCGTTGTCAGAGCGCGCGATCAGACCAAACGAATCGAGTGATGAATGCAGTTGGACATAGTGGTGTATTAGAGGTAAAAAATGATATAAATACTGTTCGGTTTCTCACACAAACCGATCGTTTCGTGTCTTAAGACATCAATGTGTTGTCACGAGCCGCAGGGTTTAATTTGGATTTGTCTGTCGTGTTTCATTTACTCTTATAGTCCAAGTTCCCGCTGACTTGCATTATACCACTGACAGACGGCAGCGGTTGCAGTTAAAAATCATCATTTGTGTTCTACTGAAGAAACAAAGACACCTACATCTTGGATGCGCTGGGGGTAAGCAGATAAACATAAAATTTTCATTTTTGGGTGAACTATCCCTTTAAAGGCTCAAAGAAGGAGGAGGCGGTAACCGGTGAACAGTAAACATAACTTTAATCACAAAAAAAAATATACAACACGCCCCTTACGGACAACTGCTGCATAAAATAAAACAAAATAACATAAAGGCCTGGTGTTCTCTCGCCCTTCACTGTCGTCACTCCTTCTTTTATCCTTCTGGAGCTCTTCCATGGGACTCAAGAACAGTGGATTGTGGCCACACTGTACTAAAAAGAGGTAGTGAATTAGTAGAACATGGCTACACTGTGTAAAACGAGGGAACAGTTTCTTAATTTGTGACCCAGTGTTGTCCAAAGTACTGATCGCGATACCAAGTTGGAACTGAAATTTTAAAAATGTGGCGCTTTGAGCGCTGTTGAGAGTATTCGTAAACACCTCTGATTGGCCATTGTGTTCACGCACTCATCAGATATGTCTATTATTGGCTACAATGATCAACGCACAGGAGCATTTGAAAGCACATGGAAGTGTTTGAATTTGAAAGCGGGAGCGTTTGAAAGCAGGCGCCTAACAGCGGACCGGTCACCATGTGTATCTGTCTAAACATTCGGTGAAAAGCGTCATTGATGTCTGTTTACATGTTTTTGAAGCGTTGATCATTGTAGCCAATCACAGACATATCTAATGAGTGTGTGAACACAATGGCCAATCAGAGGTGTTTACGAATCCGCTCAACAGCGCTCAAAGCATCACATTTTTAAAATTTCAGTACCAACTTGGTATCACGGTCAGTACTTTTGACAGCACTATTGTGGCCATGATATCTTGTTTCCCCACCCCCAGTTTATTTTAGCACATCTAAAAAAAAAAACCCTGAAAAGTGTCAGACAGTTTCAGTTTATTGTTTCAAACATGATGTGAAGGAGTTCATATAGATGCCCATTGCACAGCTCTACTTATGTGTGATTTATGTTTACAGGTATCTACATCCCGAAGGCCTTCCCTCCGACTACACAATATCTATGCTCTTTCGCATACTGCCTGAAACTCCTCAGGAACCTTTTGCATTGTGGGAAATCCTCGACAAAAACAATGAGCCACTGGTGGGCATTATCCTGGACAGTAAGTCCCAACATAAAATCTTGTAAAAAAAAAATATATTAAAAATGATTTAATAGATTATTTAAATATTCTCTACTATAATGTAAAACAATGTTTTTTTTTATTATTATCAATTAAATGTTTTTCAAACAGTGGTTCTCAACTGGTGGGTCATAACCCAAAATGGGTCGCAAACAGTGACACTGCTAAATGCAAATAATAAAATGCAACCAACCATATAATTATGCAAAATTACACTGGCAAAAGACATGGGCTTACCCACTTTCATAAAGGAGAAGAAAACACTTTGCATTTTTTTTGTTGTTGTTGTTGGTGGTGGTGTTAGTGGCTGTGTGTCTAATCAAACTCTGTGGCACAAATTTACACAAGGTATAAGAAAATACAACCAAGACTGCATTAATATTGGTTTAAAATGAGAATAAACATGGTTTGTGCTGACCACAGTGCATAAATTATTCGCTGCTGAGAGCATGAAAGCACTGTAATATTTTTGTATAATAAATGATTTTGATACTGTGTGGAGTCGCCACTTGATGTGTAAAATCTTAGTCCTGGAACAAAACCAGTTGAGAACCGCTGAGTTAAAAGACACTTGAGTCTAATTTTTTTTGTCTGTCTTCAGACGGAGGGAAAACATTAACCTTTTTCAATTACGACTACAAGGGTGAATTTCAAACGGTGACTTTCGAAGGAACTGAAATTAAGAAGATTTTCTATGGCAGTTTCCATAAGGTCAGTCTTTCTCAGATTTAATGCATGATCCAGCTATGACTGTGATTAAAGAAACTGTACTGTACAGTCATTTGTGTTTCGGTCTCATGGTTGAGGTTTTCTTTTTCTTGTCAGAAGAGTCATGATTTATGCTGGACTTTGGAAATGTTTGAATTATAGTAATCAAAGTTAATGTTAATTCATGCTACAACCAGTCAGTGCGCCAAATGACCAAATACAGCTGAATACACTAATTTCCTTTTATAAAGTTACCTCATTTTCTTTATAGTTGTGCCTTGACTGTCACAACCGAATATTGCTAATTTTTTTTTAGGTATATTTTAGCTGTCTGCTTTGCCTCATTCTCACCTACTATGTATGGTTTTGGAAGCAATACATTTTTTCTCTCATATCAAATTGAATTTTATCTGATGTACAGTGAATTCACAATGTTCAAACAGCTAATTGGTTAGTCACTGTAACAAGCGATCTCTGTAACCTTCAGAGTTCATCTCTATATATTACATTCTATACATTTTGTTCATATATATATATATATATATATATATATATATATATATATATATATATATATATATATATATATACACACTCTAAAATATCGAGTGAATGGGTTGTTTTAACCCAGCAAATGGGTTATTTTAATCCATAGCGACTGGGTTGTTTTAACCCAGCGATTGAGATGTTTTAACCCAGTGATTGGGATGTTTAATCCAGTGTTTAGGATGTTTTAACCCAGCGATTGAGATGTTTTAACTCAGCGATTGGGATGTTTAATCCAGCGATTGAGATGTTTAACCCAGCGTTTGGGATGTTTTAACCCAGCGATTGGGATGTTTAATCCAGTGTTTGGGATGTTTTAACCCAGTGATTGAGATGTTTTAACCCAGCGATTGGGATGTTTTAACCCAGTGATTGGGATGTTTAATCCAGTGTTTGGGATGTTTTAACCCAACGAATGAGATGTTTAACCCAGTGATTGGGATGTTTAATCCAGTGTTTGAGATGTTTTAACCCAGCAATTGGGATGTTTAATCCAGTGTTTGGGATGTTTTAACCCAGCGAATGAGATGTTTAACCCAGTGATTGGGATGTTTAATCCAGTGTTTGGGATGTTTTAACCCAGTGATTGGGATGTTTAATCCAGTGTTTGGGATGTTCTAACCCAGCGATTGAGATGTTTTAATCCAGCGATTGAGATGTTTAACCCAGCGTTTGGGATGTTTTAACCCAGCAATTGAGACGTTTTAACCCAGCGATTGGGATGTTTAATCCAGTGTTTGGGATGTTTTAACCCAGTGATTGAGATGTTTTAACCCAGCGATTGGGATGTTTTAACCTAGTGATTGGGATGTTTAATCCAGTGTTTGGGATGTTTTAACCCAGCGAATGAGATGTTTAACCCAGTGATTGGGATGTTTAATCCAGTGTTTGAGATGTTTTAACCCAGCAATTGGGATGTTTAACCCAGTGATTGAGATGTTTTAACCCAGCGATTGGGATGTTTTAACCCAGTGATTGGGATGTTTAATCCAGTGTTTGGGATGTTTTAATCCAGCGAATGAGATGTTTAACCCAGTGATTGGGATGTTTAATCCAGTGTTTGGGATGTTTTAACCCAGTGATTGGGATGTTTTATCCAGTGTTTGGGATGTTTTAACCCAGCGATTGAGATGTTTTAATCCAGCGATTGAGATGTTTAACCCAGCGTTTGGGATGTTTTAACCCAGCGATTGAGATGTTTTAACTCAGCGATTGGGATGTTTAACCCAGCGTTTGGGATGTTTTAACCCAGCGATTGAGACGTTTTAACCCAGCGATTGGGATGTTTAATCCAGTGTTTGGGATGTTTTAACCCAGCTAATGAGATGTTTTAACCCACTGATTGGGATGTTTAATCCAGTGTTTGAGATGTTTTAACCCAGTAATTGAGATGTTTTAACCCAGCGATTGGGATGTTTTAACCCAGTGATTAGGATGTTTAATCCAGTGATTGGGATGTTTAATCCAGTGTTTGAGATGTTTTAACCCAGCAATTGAGATGTTTTAACCCAGCGATTGGGATGTTTTAACACAGTGATTGGGATGTTTAATCCAGTGTTTGGGATGTTTTAATCCAGTGATTGGGATGTTTAATCCAGTGTTTGGGATGTTTTAGCCCAGCGATTGAGATGTTTTAATCCAGCGATTGAGATGTTTAACCCAGCGTTTGGGATGTTTTAACCCAGCAATTGAGACGTTTTAACCCAGCGATTGGGATGTTTAATCCAGTGTTTGGGATATTTTAACCCAGTGATTGAGATGTTTTAACCCAGCGATTGGGATGTTTTAACCCAGTGATTGGGATGTTTAACCCAGTGATTGGGATGTTTAATCCAGTGTTTGAGATGTTTTAACCCAGCTATTGAGATGTTTAACCCAGTGATTGAGATGTTTTAACCCACTGATTGGGATGTTTAATCCAGTGTTTGAGATGTTTAACCCAGCGTTTGGGATGTTTTAACCCAGCGATTGAGACGTTTTAACCCAGCGATTGGGATGTTTAATCCAGTGTTTGGGATGTTTTAACCCAGTGATTGAGATGTTTTAACCCAGCGATTGGGATGTTTTAACCCAGTGATTGGGATGTTTAATCCAGTGTTTGGGATGTTTTAACCCAACGAATGAGATGTTTAACCCAGTGATTGGGATGTTTAATCCAGTGTTTGAGATGTTTTAACCCAGCAATTGAGATGTTTAACCCAGTGATTGAGATGTTTTAACCCAGCGATTGGGATGTTTTAACCCAGTGATTAGGATGTTTAATCCAGTGATTGGGATGTTTAATCCAGTGTTTGAGATGTTTTAACCCAGCAATTGAGATGTTTAACCCAGTGATTGAGATGTTTTAACCCAGCGATTGGGATGTTTTAACACAGTGATTGGGATGTTTAATCCAGTGTTTGGGATGTTTTAACCCAGTGATTGGGATGTTTAATCCAGTGTTTGGGATGTTTTAGCCCAGTGATTGAGATGTTTTAATCCAGCGATTGAGATGTTTAACCCAGCGTTTGGGATGTTTTAACCCAGCAATTGAGACGTTTTAACCCAGCGATTGGGATGTTTAATCCAGTGTTTGGGATATTTTAACCCAGTGATTGAGATGTTTTAACCCAGCGATTGGGATGTTTTAACCCAGTGATTGGGATGTTTAACCCAGTGATTGGGATGTTTAATCCAGTGTTTGAGATGTTTTAACCCAGCAGTTGAGATGTTTAACCCAGTGATTGAGATGTTTTAACCCAGCAATTGGGATGTTTTAACCCAGTGTTTGGGATGTTTAATCCAGTGTTTGGGATGTTTTATCCCAGCGAATGAGATGTTTAACCCAGTGATTGGGATGTTTAATCCAGTGTTTGGGATGTTTTAACCCAGTGATTGGGATGTTTAATCCAGTGTTTGGGATGTTTTAACCCAGCGATTGAGATGTTTTAATCCAGCGATTGAGATGTTTAACCCAGCGTTTGGGATGTTTTAACCCAGCGATTGAGATGTTTTAACTCAGCGATTGGGATGTTTAACCCAGCGTTTGGGATGTTTTAACCCAGCGATTGAGATGTTTTAACCCAGCGATTGGGATGTTTAATCCAGTGTTTGGGATGTTTTAACCCAGCTAATGAGATGTTTTAACCCACTGATTGGGATGTTTAATCCAGTGTTTGGGATGTTTTAACCCAGCGAGTGAGATGTTTTAACCCAGCGACTGGGATGTTTAATCCGGTGTTTGGGATGTTTTAACCCAGCGATTGGGTTAAATGTTTGCCCAACCTGCTTGGTAGTTTTATTTAACTCAGCTATTGTTTAATTGTTTATTGCTCGCTTAAAATGAATGCAAAATACGCTGGAAATGAACATTTATTTATATGTTTAATAAATAAACATTTCTTAATACTTTAAATGAATAATTAAACAAACATTTATTAAATTGCTTATTAATAAATGTTCACCTTTTGATTATTATTTTTGCCTCTAGTAATTATGTGTCTGATTTTTAATTTCCAGCCTATTTTGGGTTAATTTTAAGCCAGCCATATAGTAATTTTTAAACAATAGTTGGGTTAAATAAAACATTTAACCCAACCGCTGAGTTAAAACAACCCAATTGCTGTTTGTCTATTTTCAACCCAACTTGGGTTGTTTTTAACCCAGCATTTTTTAGAGTGTATATATGAATGATTTATTAGCATATTAATATAAACCAATGCAATACAAAATTTCATACAAGTTCTATAAGCTTCCTTTGCACCTGTCCTTTCAGGCCAAGTGCACTGCAGGTCAGTAACAGACAGGAAGAGATGCTTTCAGCTATGTTTCTTAAACGTCCACCAGGGAATTTCAATTATTATTTCACCCAGGGTATGCTCTATAGAGTTCTGACAGTATGAAAATGGCTTATGATAGCCCTGTCCTGTTCATTTTATGTATTCTTTCTTCACATCCGTGCTGTTGAAGAGCTCTCTATCACTCTTCCGCCCTCCAGTAGGTTTGAGAGCCTGTCTGATGTATTCCAAGACTCTGTGTGTTGCTTGTCTGGTTATAATTCCCTTTTCCTGCCAAGTGTGTTTTACCTTTGAATGCATGACAAGCCGTCCGCAGCCTTTGATGCAGTGGCGTGTGTGTTTATGAGCAAGTATTCTCCTGACATCACTTATGATGTGTTTGTAGGGTAATCCCTCTTGGCAGAGCTCGTCAAGATTAGAGTCTGTGAGTAATACAGATTACTTCAGCACTGTCTCGGCTCCGGATTCTGAATTAATAAATAAATCACTGCTCGTCTCATCTAAATGCTGAGGAATAAGCAGGATTTAAAAACTTTCATTTAAGAATTTCACCTGTCTTTTTTTATCGCTTGTTCAACTTTTGTGTTTTTTGTGCAGCTGTAAATGGGTCATTTGCAAATTATGATGACAAACATGTCTCTTGACTTTTCAGTCATAAAAAGTTAAATAGTCAAGAAACTCCATATAAAATATTATTTAAAAAAAAATCTTCAAGATACTGAAAAAATCCCTCATCCCTTTTATCTGCTATACCACTTGTAAGACCTTATAAGTTAGCATTTTTTCTCAACATTTTGTAAATCAGAAAATCTAGATTGTTTGAGAATGACCCAAATAGGTAATATGAAAAATAAACACAAAGTGTGCTAAACAAACACACAAACTAAGATATGTTACAGTAATTTATCTCTATTTGCATTTAAGTGAGCGTTCAGCACACAAACTAAAATAATCTGCTTTATAGAGTGACGCTACAGCATTGAGTCGGCACAGTTTCATTTTGTAGTTTCTAATGAGATTTGTATTCAGAGCTTTGTGGCTAAAGCTCTGAGTTTATCTGGCCACAGCTGAATCTGATTTCCACAATTTAAACCCTGTTTCACTGTCCTCAATACCGCTGACCCCCAGTAACGCACAGTTGGCTTGAGTTGTTTTGACAGCTTTTAAATAAAACACCCGACTTGCCAGAGATCCTGGAGGATGTGAGAGGGGGTCTAGGACTCTTGTCGGCCCTCTATTAAAAACGCCCCGTTCCTCTCAACCATGACTTATTCCGCACTTTCTAAAGCCAGTGCTCAACGGTTGTAATTTTGCAAGGTCGTGAGAGGAAGTCATGTGGACGCTGTGACGCATCAGATATTTCAGTGGCTCGTCTTATGGATGTTATTTTGTACTGTTATCATGCTGCTCGTGTGCATTTCGAATCAAGGTGAGAACTGTGTAGAATACATTTGGAGGAAGTGCTGACACAAGAACGTTTAAACCGAGTGAAACAAGGCTACTCGGACAACACTTGTTGTTCATAAAAAGAATAAGCCACAAAGAAATATTAATATCACAAACATAATCATTCATAATGTGCTTTCTTTTATCACACACTAGCTTTTTGGGATCTATAGTATCGAGAGCAGAGTTCTTTTTTTTTTTTTTTTTTTTTTTTTTTCTCATTTGGTTAATTTAAATGTCTCATTGGTGTTACATTGTGTGAAAGATTTTTAGTGGGATAAAAATTATTTAAATTTATTGATTTTAGTATATGATAAATTGTGTGTTGAGATTTGAGAATTTTGAGATTTTTTTTTTTATTCCAAGTAAAGCCAAATTATCCATTATGTTAAATAATAATGTTAAGATGTTAAAGGTGCCCTAGAATCAAAAATTGAATTTACCTTGGCATAGTTGAATACCAAGAGTTCAGTACATGGAAAAGACATACATTGAGTTTCAAACTCCATTGCTTCCTCCTTCTTATGTAAATCTCATTTGTTTAAAAGACCTCTGAAGAACAGGCGAATCTCAACATATGTTACATTCGGGGTCATTAATATGTACGCCCCCAATATTTGCATATGCCAGCCCATGTTCAAGGCATTAGACAAGCCAGTATTAACATCTGGATCTGCACAGCTGAATCATCAGACTAGGTAAGCAAGCAAGGACAACAGCGTAAAATGGCAGATGGAGCAATAATAACTGACATGATCCATGATATCATTATATTTTTAGTGATATTTGTAAATTGTCTTTCTAAATGTTTCGTTAGCATGTTGCTAATGTACTGTTAAATGTGGTTAAAGTTACCATTGTTTATTACTGTATTCACGGAGACGAGAGCCGTCGTTATTTTCATTTTTAAACATTTGCAGTCTGTTTAGTTCATAAACACAACTTCATTCTTTATAAATCTCTCCAACAGTGTGTAATGTTAGCTTTAGCCACAGAGCACTATCAAACTCATTCAGAATCAAATGTAAACATCCAAATAAATACTAAAGTCACATGATCTGAAGCATGCATGCAGCATGAATGACAAACAAATTGTAAAGATCTATTTGAGGGTTATATTTGCTGTGTGAACTTTGTTTATGCACTGTATTATAGTCGAGAGCTCGGGGGGGCAGGGAGTGTGAGATTTAAAGGGGCCGCAGCCTGAATCGGTGCATAGTTAATGATGTCCCAAAATAGGCAGTTAAAAAAAAATTATTTAAAAAAATCTATGGGGTATTTTGAGCTGCACCTTCACAGATACATTCAGGGGACACCTTAGACTTATATTACATCTTGTGAAAGAACGTTCTAGGGCACCTTTAAATATACTTACCACCAGCTTTCAATGAAGAAAACTGAACTGAATTCAAAAAATGAATTCATTGGTCATCCAGCTTTCTGCTGCTTAACAGCATGGTAGTGTTGGTCAACCAGCTAGACCAGCACCAAAGCAGCATAAATCAGCTTAGATTCATTAGATTTGAGTATTATTTTAGAACGAAAACATGTCTTACACATCAAATAAATCAAAACATGACATTATTGTCCATATCTGTGCTATATATGTGATGATTGGGAGGTTTGGCTTGTTTAGTACCAGTTTAGTAGCCATGCAAAGCTGGGTACAGAATTACTAAAAATATAGTCTGGCTGTAAAGGCTGGTTTCCACAGACCTAACAAATGCTACATATTCTAAAGTGTTTGGATTTAGACAGGTGCAGAGGATTTAGAGATCTAGAACATAACAGTTGTTTTCACATTGTCCCAGTCACCAACCTGGTAATGGACACCAATACAGCAAAACCCAACAACCTCTGTTTTGTACCATTTGTTTGGGCAGTGTGGAGTCGGAAAAAACATCAGACTGTAAATATGATGGTGTGGTGTCTGTTATGTTTTTCTTTCTTTTTTTTCCTTCTTCTTCTTGGCATTGCTATCCAGTCATATACACTTCCAAATATGCCTCTCAGAAGTTTTGGTATAATCCTTTTCTTTTCTTTTCTTTTCTTTTCTTTTCTTTTCTTTTCTTTTCTTTTCTTTTCTTTTCTTTTCTTTTCTTTTCTTTTCTTTTCTTTTCTTTTCTTTTCTTTTCTTTTCTTTTCTTTTCTTTTCTTTTCTTTTCTTGATATAAAGAAGTAGATTTCCTGACTTACAATTCAAAGAGGCAATCTCAAAGAGCATTTTTTTTTTCTTTTTTTTTTTTTGCATAATTTGAGCTTAAGCAGGACATATAATACAATTCTTGTCAGGTTTTATTTGTTTTGATTGCATTTTTTAATATTTTAATGTTATTTAAATAATAACAATTGTTTAAATTGTAATTTTGACAGAAGTTACATATTTTTCACTCTATTCCCATTCAAGCATATAGGATTGTACTTGGAGGACTTGAAATAGCTGCCCGGGGGTGTTTTGAATATGGCCATTCAGTGAACTGATGCCTTAAAGAGGCTTTGTCTCTAGTGCTTGCCTGGGTCTGTCCCTGAGGCCATAAAAACATCCACTGATATGCCAAGAACATCTACAAAATCTGTAAAGAAAATAATGGGATACAAAGTTGAGAAAAAAAAGAAAAAAGAACAACAAACATTGGAAAAAGAAAAAGTTTCTTTCAACAGTTTTTGTTTGTCTTCTGTTGTTCCAGTGAAACACAAGTTGAACATGCATATGTTTATATGTGTGTGTGTGTATGTATATATATATATATATATATATATATTAGGGGTGTCACAATATATCGCAATACAAAAATGCAGCAATATCATATTGTGGATAGTGACATTATTAAACAAATTAAAATTACTGTGTAAGAAAAAAAATTGCGGAGTTTTAGTGTCACTACTACATTAAACTACTATATATAATGTTGAATATAATGTATTAAATGTATATAATGTATACATTATTTTAAATATATGTAGTCAGTGACAGAGTGCAAACATATTCGTCTAAAATAATTATGTATTTTCAGCTTCAGAATCATGAATATTTTTATATTACACCCCCAATGTAATACCAAATTTAGTATTTTAATCAACTGTAAATTTTTGTCATATGTCTTGGATTATCACAATAATATCGTATCGTGAGTTCAGTATCGAATTGTGATATGAGGGTATCATTACACTCCTAATATATGCGTATATATACACACACACACACACACACACACACTCAGAGTTATCCAGTGTAATCCAGTGTATTTAGTGTAATTTTGCTTCTCAGGTAAGGATACTCCTATATTTTTACTTAGAAAACAAGACACAAATACATATTAACAACCAAACACTGCATGTTTAAAAGGGGGACAGGAGCAGATGCCTTTGATAGTCATGAAGCCTGAAATGGGTCAGTCCATCATGTTGAAAACAGAATTATCCTGAAATTGATCAGGAGGCAGATGTGACCAGCGATGGCTGAGCTGAAACAGAAGTGATGCTGACCTCTCATTCTCTTTTGCCACTCCTGCTTAGCAGATCATCATTACCATCGCCAGACCAGCTCAGACACACTCATAAACACTCTCAGCACCACTTTCAGGTTAAACACATGGAGCACACAGACCCGTCCCTGCCTAAACGGCATGTCGCTGCTGCAGCTGCAGAATCTAATTGGCTTTCATTGCAGAAACACCTGCCACTCAGAAAATGGAAGGTGATATTCAGTATGGAAATCCATATTTGCCAACAGACTTAACACAGACTTGACCAAATTTCATCTGTCTCAGCCTGTTTTTTTTCTACCCTGATAGAGAAGTTTAATTTCTAAGTATTAAACAGCCTCCCTTCATAATGCTTTATAATTGACGTTAATGTGAGACTTCACAATAATGAGCTTGGTCTGAGTCTGCTATCAGCCCGCCTGTCTGACAGCACACTCGCACTTACAATTGCATCCAGTGAACTGGAGAAAATTGAGTTTTAGACCCCAAATCCATTAACAGGCGATGTGTGCTGTCTCATACTGAAATCGACTCTGACATACAAATATGAACTTTTGCTAACTCCATTTTAGCTTGTTCTGTTTTAGTTTTTGTGGTTGTTTTGGATACAATTACAGTTCATCTGACTGCAGTGTATGGAATTTACAATAGCACACACTGTAAATCAAGAGAGACACTGAATGTAGACATGGCAAGGTTGATTTGGTTTTCATTATGTGCATTATTCAGCATTTCTTTTGAAGACGTGCAGAGGAACTTACGCCAGCTTGGGTCCCTGTCTTTCAAAGGTCAGTTGACTCTTATACAGTTCCATCGCTTTGGAAGAAGGCAACCATTATTCCTATTCCAAAAAAACCTGTTCCTCAAGAAAGTAATGATTACAGACCAGTAGCCTTGACTTCTATTGTAATGAAGTGTTTGGAAAAGCTTATGGTGAGGAAGCTGAAGTCAAATATTAAGGGACAGTTAGATCCATATCGGTTTGCCTATAAAGACAATCGGGGTACTGATAATGCTATACTAACCATTTTGCATTTTATTCTGCATCATCTTGAAAACCCCAAGGCCTATGCTAGACTTTTATTTGTAGACTTCAGCTCTGCTTTTAATACTCTGCAGCCACACATCCTTCTTAGTAAGCTCAGACAAATGTCCGTTAACCCGTATATTATTAGGTGGTATGGTTCTTTTTTGACCAACAGGACCCAGCAGGTCAGGGTGAATCAGACATTATCTGGTGTTATGAGGTGTCCCTCAGGGATGTGTGAGTTCTCCCATTCTGTTTACATTATATACGAACGATTGTATAAGCAGTCATTCCAGCACTTTTATTGTAAAGTTTTCTGATGATACTGCAATCTTGGGACTTATGGATATGGATACTGATATTTCTGGTTATAGTCTGGAGGTTAAAAAGTTTATACAATGGTGTGAAGAGCATCATCTCATTGTAAATACAAAAAAAACAGAAGAAAAGATTTTTGACCCGGACATGTGGAGGATCATTCTCCATTGTTGGTCCAGAACGTTTGTATTGCCCAGGTTTATTCTTACAAATACTTGGGGGTTCATATTGACTGTAATTTGTCTTGGAATATCCATGTGAGTTATGTTTGTTCTAGGATCCAACAGAGACTGTACTTCTTGCGAAGACTCCGGGTGTTTGGGGTTGGACAGAGAGTACTGATGTTAATTTATCACACTGTGATTGAGAGTGTGTTACGTTACGGAATTGTAGCTTTGTTTGGTAACATATCGGTTAAGTTAAAATCACAAATAAACAGATTGGTCTATACAGCAATGAAAGTGATAGGGGTGAGGGAGAGTCCTTCCCTCCAAATTATCTTTGGAAGGCTATAGTCAAACAGGCAAATAAAATTCTAGCAGATAACTCTCATGTCCTGTACCCTGAATATGAATTACTCCCTTCAGGTAGACGCTATAGGGTGCCGGTTAAATATCGGAAAAGATACCTGAACAGGTACAGGAATTCTTTTATACCATTATCAGTGAATCTCCTAAATTCAGGACTCAAGTCAGTGTGAATTGAGTAGTGTCTGTATTGTGTTTGTGTTGGTTATTACTGTATTACAATTGTATGTTATATGTGTGCTGTATCGTGAGTAAGTCATGGCTGAAGGGTGACTTATTCACGATACAGCACTAGCCTCGAGTACCTTATTGCTTTTATAAAATGGTTACCACACAGTACAAATATTAAAGCCAAAAATATGTATTGATACAACTTTCATGAAGTAAGCTTTAACTAAAAGCCTTCCTTCCACCAGAAAAAATAGTCCCTGACCGTGAACAGCAACAGAAGTTACATCAGTATGTCATTAGATGGCGGCAAAGACTCTCTTTATGAGTGTGTCAGTCAGTAACAAAGACATTGAAAAGACTGAAATGTTGTGAACACAGAACAAAACGCAACTGATAAATGCTTTGACTAATGCTGCTAGTCACAGGAAAACATACAGTTTACGTTGCTAAGAGTGGTTGCTAAGGGTGAAGCAGTCATAGCAGTGTTTTATCATGAAAAAAACACAGCTATTGACCAATCAGAATCAAGGACAGGAACTAACCGTTTTATATATATATATATATCTGTGTTTTCTACTATTATCTTCGTTGTGAGTTTTCTAAGCCACCAGCATGTAACAGAATGACAGAACCTCAAATTGAGTAAAGAAGATGGACTCACCAGCGCTGTGTCTCCTTCTCCTCCCAGAGAGCAGGCCATATTTGGATTATCTGGCCTGGACGCTCCGAAACGGCGGCCTTTTTCCCTCAGCCAGCAAGCCCAAGGCGCTCACCGAGATTGTTACGCTGCATTCACACGGGGCGTCGGCGTTAACGCTTCTCATTTACTTTGAATGGGTGACGTCATGCGTTGCCGAACTGAATTGTGGGTTCTGTTGCGTTGCTTCGTTCATGTTGCAAGCGGCAGAAATTGAAGATTTCTCAACTTTTCAAGCGCCAACGCAGGCGTCAGCCAATCAGATCGCCTTATGCAAACACTCTAGAGCAGTCACTAGCCAACTGCCTTCATGCAACACCGGAAAGTAATGTGATTGGCTGTTATCACTATAACGGTCACGTCAACACAAGCTTCAGACACACCTTCCATCAAACGTTAACGGTGACGCCGCGTGTGAATGCAGCATTACAGAGCCGGAGAACATCAAAGCCCCGGAGTTGACGCAAGCGGGTCAGTCCACCGCAGAGCCAGGAGTGGACCTGGACCTTATAGACCTGTGGTCCATGGATTTTTTTCCCACCCAAGTCCCCACCCTCGAATCCTCCTCATCTTTGCCGGTCTCGTCCAGCTATTTGGATGCTCCGGTCCCGTCCAGAGATCTTCTGCCTGTTTCCCTTTCTGATTTCCTGATCCCGTCTCCATCACTGGTCACGGCCAGTCCCCAGGATCCGTTGATACCACTGGTGTCGTCAAGCTCCTCGGCTCTGTCCCCGCTGCTCACTCCGTGCTGCTCATCTTTCTCGCCTCTGGCTTCACCTCCACTGGCTTGGCTTGAGGCAGAGTTCCCGCCTCCAATTCGGCCTCCAGGCCCACATCTCCACCTCGACCTGTCAGCCCGTCACCATCGCCTTGGCTCACCGCTCCCTCTTCGCCTCTGTGGCCCGTCTGTCAGGATGCTCCGCTGGGCTCACTCACCATTCCAGGTCTGCCTCCGACGCACTTCCGGGGTTAAAGCTGCGCCTGAACCCTGCACCCCTACAGTGTCATCAGGCTCCTCGATCATCCGAGTCCCCGTCATCGCCTCGGTCCCGCGAGCCAGCAGCTTAGCGCCAGGCTTCCAGTCCTGCGATGTTGCCTAGATCCGTCAGCCGCTACATTCCGCTGGTGCCTCCACTCACCATGGTTCCGCCTCCGCTAATCGGTCCCAGGGTTCTGTCCACCCCTGCAGTCAGGACTCCACCCTGGCTCCTCCCACCGTCAACTCTAACATGGTGCCCGTGGCCAATCCCTTCAGGCTCCTGTCCGTCACCAACTCCATGCCCTCCACCGAAGCCTCCACCCTCTCCTCTTCATAGACTTTCTTTTTACGGCGCGAGGAAGCGTCTTTCCGAGGGTGGCGTAATGTCACGTGTATGTTCTGTTTACCTCAGTTCGGTTATGTCTGCACCTGTCCTTGTTAGTCCCTGATTAGTTAATCTTCCTCCACTGTTCCTGTTTAGTTCCCTCATTTACCCTTGAATTTATACTGCCTGTTCTGTTCAGTCCTTGTCTGTCATTGTTGGTGTAACCCGTTATGTCCTCCTGTTGGATTAAAGACTGTGTTTTCTACTATTATCTTCGTCGTGAGTTTTCTAAGCCACCAGCACGTAACACCTGAAGAGCATTGATAATGATCAGCTTTTTGATGTTTACATGATGTTTCAAGATGAATGATACATAGTGATTAAGAATGTACAATGTATGTCACTGTAATGTTAAAAGCCAAAATAAACCCTTTTTAATCATCAATGCCTTATGCTGTTACTATATTCACCATATTGCTTAAATAATTATCGTCTATCAATACCAGCTAAGATTTCTATATCAATGCCTCCCTAATAGTCATTAATCATTCCATATTCCTTTTTTATCTCGCCTAGCTTCATGTGGCCATCAGCAAAACCGCGGCTAAAGTGGTGATCGACTGCAAAACGGTTGGAGAGAAATCCATCAATGCCGCAGGTAACATCACCATTGATGGAGTGGAGGTTCTGGGACGCATGGTCCGCTCACGTGGAAGCAGAGAGAACTCCGCACCGGTAAGACATTCAGCCTCGAGTCTTGCCTAAGCCTAAAAGAATCACCCATTAAATCCCATAACAGGACAAGCTTTTGTTTCATACAGACACAAAGAACTCAGTATACAAGTGCGGGAATATTTCTGAGGAATCTTTGTTTGGAGTCTGATAATTATTAGAGATGATCTGAATCTCTGAGGCTTGAAGGCACAAATGTCTCTCAGATTCACCCTTATAATGATTAGGATGTGGAATTCAAAGCATGGGCACTCAGTTCAAGATAGTAAATACAGACTTTATGCGTTTTTGGTTTTTCCATCAGAATGTGTGGATCATTATGTGTAATTGTGTAGGAGTGCGTCTGATTTTATTCTCCTTCGAGGGTGCCGGCACAACTGATGAGACTAATTGTCTCTGTAATTATGCTGGTGGGGGTTGTAATGTGAATTATTTGGAGCAAAAGTTTAAAAACTATTAGAATCAGTCATTCAGCCCAAACAAATAATCAGACGCATCTCAAGCACCGCTGTTAGTAAACGCAAAAAGTTTCTGCTTATTTAGATTTCGTTCATTTGCAACAGTGAGCCCCCATAATTTGTTTAGACTTCATAAAATGGTTGTGTTGATAAGATTTATAATGCATGACAATTGAATTCATTGCAAAATAAGTGATTACAGTTCACCAGCCTTGTATATATGCTCTGTTTGTGTGTGTGTTTGTATGATCCTGTCCACAGTTTCAGCTCCAGATGTTTGACATAGTCTGCAGTATATCATGGGCCAGTCGGGATAAGTGCTGTGAGCTCCCAGGCTTGGTAAGAGCGACCAAATGGCATATTATTCAATATATCCGTTTTATATGATCAGAAAACTGTACAAGCCACAATTTAATCAGCTTACATTAAGCTACAATTCTGCAATTATGTCACCAGTGAAAGCCAGGAAATATTAACCCCAAACATCTTGAGGATGTGAAATTTAAATATATTGAAGTACTTAATACCCACATGGCTGAGGTTCACTTTGAATTGATTATTAACGCATTAATTAGTGCTAATGCTGTTGATATATGTGCACTGACACTGCAGTTTTGGCTTATTAAAATAAAGACTTATATAAGCGTGGATTAAAACCACTAAGTCCAGATCCAGGAATTTATCCTCTTTGCCTCAAAATCTTCAGACTGATAGTGCACTGTAAATAATATTCTGTTAAATTACAGTGAAAAACTAATTGGTTATAACTATTTATTATGGTTCTCTGCTACCATAAAAATAGTCATATATAATAGTTTTATGTACTACCAGTATTGAAGATATCAGTATAGTCATTCGTCTGATACCTCAGTGATATCACTTTTTCTGTCTCTTTTTGTCTACTTCTATAATCCTGACACAATGTTCTCTTAAGTTATCTTAAATCGGCCTTTCTGGCAATTGTCCCTAACTTTAAAGATCCATGACCACTCTACAAATAATTCAATTATGTAGTCTTGTAGCAGACAAACAGACTTGGTCCTCCATGAATAGGAAGAACAATATCTCCAGATCACTTGCTGTGTTTGTGCGCTTGCGAATTAATGACTTAAGGGAATTGAACAGACACCCATGGTTGACTTGGACAAATAAAGTTCTGTTAGATTCCTAGAGAGGAAATAATCCGGTGTTTGAAATGTTGTTTGACATGTTGTTTTGTTTGTGATTCCCTCAGAGAGTAGAAGAGGACTGTCCTGCCATGCCCCATGCCTGCACCTGTGCTCAGGACAGCAAAGGGCCACCTGGACCCTCGGGACCACCGGTAAAACCACTGGTTTATGTACTCCCAACCTAAGAACAGTGGTACTAAACTAGATCACAGAGTGAGGACCGGGGAGATTTATAACACAGGGTTGTAACATAATCAGTTTAACTGATTAGAAATGAGCTACAGGGGCTACAGAGATGACAGTTGTTGTTAGTTTTTGCCCAAAAATATGACTCACAGGACAAAAAATGTATGTATATATATTGAGATAATAAAGTAACATTTCTTGTCTGATTTTACAATATAATGATTTGCTATCAGGTTAGTGAATATTATATTATAGAACTAGAATCAATATGAATATAAATTTCATAAATTGTAAGGGGCTGACATTCTATTTTCTATTAGTGTTACATCTGAAAATATATCAAAATCTGAGATATTTGTGCAAAAAAAAAGACTTACAAAGTCGATCCCAAAATTTCCCAAAATCTAGTTCTTCATTTTTAGAATGAAAGCTAGCTGACAGGGCTACTCTAGTTGACAAACTTGCTCTCACCCTCTAACATAAAAGCTACAGTAGCTGACAAACTTGCTATCTTACTTTAGCCTAAAGCTAGCTGACATATGCTTTACTTGAAAAACTCACTCTAATACTCTAGCATAAAATCTAACTGACAAATTTGCTATCATACTTTATCATAAAAGCTAGCTGAAATACTTTAGCTGACAAGCTCGCTATCATACTCTAACGTAAAAGCTAACTGACATATTTTAGCTGACAAACTCACTATCTTACTTTAGCCTTAAAGCTAGCTAATATATTTTACCTGAAAAACTCACTCTAATACTCCAGCATAAATGATAGCTGACAAACATTGCTATAATATACTTTATCATAAAGCTAGCTGAAATAATTTAGCTGACAAACTCGCTATCATACTCTAACATAAAAGCTAGGTGACATACTTTACTTGAAAAACTCACTCTAATACTCTAGCATAAAAGCTAGCTGACAAACTTGCTATCATACTTTATCATAAAAGCTAGCTGAAATTTAGCTGACAAGCTCACTATCATACTCTAACATAAAAGTTAGCTGACATATTTTAGCTGACAAACTCGCTATCGTACTTTACCCTAATGCTAGCTAACATACTTTACTTGAAAAACTCACTCTAATACTCTAGCATATAAGCTAGCTGACAAACTTGCTATCATACTTTATCATAGAAGCCATCTGACATATTAGCTGACAAACTCACTATCTTACTTTAGCCTTAAAGCTAGCTAACATACTTTACTTGAAAAACTCACTCTAATCCTCTAGCATAAAATCTAACTGACAAATTTGCTATCATACTTTATCATAAAAGCTAGCTGAAATACTTTAGCTGACAAGCTTGCTATCATACTCTAACGTAAAAGCTAGGTGACAAACTTTAGCTTAAACTCGCTATCATACTTTTGCATTAAAGCTAGCTGACATACAAATTTGCTATTGCTTTTGTTTTACATGACAATGAATAGTCTCCAGGAACATTTCAAGGTTTAGTGTCTTTCTCACAACGATAATGGTTCATGGCTTGTTCCTTGTGCCTTAGGCCTTAACCACACCACACCTATTTAGCGAAAAACACAGAACGTGTTAAGAAGGAGCATAAAGAGATTAGAGATATAAAATGAAATGGAAAGACTATGTAAGATATTAAGAAAAAGACCCAGCATTAGATTGCTCAATTCAGCCCGTGCTGCAGGTTGAACTCAATATGGCGGGAACAAATAAATGAGCTCATTTGGAAGGCAGCATCTTATGCACCCTGAGGGAAAATGTATTTCTTAGGCTTCGAAAAGGCCATGGTTTATAAACAGCAGTTCTTTTGAGAAAGTCATTACGGGGAGATCGATTTATCAAAACCGATTAGTCCACTCCTGTCCTGTCTGCGTTTATAGATTCCTTCATCCATACAAGCCCATTTCCATGACCAAGAGGTGGTTGCAAGGAAAACGATTGCATTTCAGTTTTGTATATATTATTCCTGCATCTTGATATTAATATTACTGTCATATGTTCTGAAGTCTTTCCTATGATTACGTGTCCTGTTAAGTGATCACGTGCATCTTTCTAATGAATATTTATGCTGTATTCTCGGCTTCCACCATCACCAGTTTTGTTAAGTGTGTTTTGAGCAAGCTCATGAATCAAATTTGACCATAGCCTTCAGTGATAAGAGCTACCTTATTGCAGCCGTTGCCACTGGGGATGCAATTAAAGTAAACACAGGAAAAGGAAGACGTGCAAACAGGGTTAAATTACTAGTGGTTACCCGCAGCAGTGAGGGCAAGAGTTTATGAGGGTCATAAGCAGGTGGGATGTTGTTTGAACCAGGTGAACTACAGGCAGATTCAATTTCACTGATATTTTGAGCTATCCAATTTTGCGTGTTTAAAACATTTTGATAAAGCAATTAGTTTGGTTTAATACATAGACGATAGGTGTGGAGCAAAACCTTGTGAACTGCCTTCATAGAGAACGTTTTAAGAAATCATAGTAATACTATTTTTGTCTTCATTTCTAAAAATGTTATGTATGTTATGTACCATACATGGGCAATGCATATATTGAAGTATATTGAAAAATATAAGCACTAGTTTGCCATATATGGAAATTTATTATGCAGTTATCGTATTATATTTTGCAGTATATTCCCATATAGTATTGTTCCGTAAGGGTATGCTTTGGAAGGGGCTAGAGACAGTGTTTTAAATTGCTGTCTTAACACGTACCCAAGCTCTGGTCATTAAGAAAAAGTATTTGCTTATCCTGAGTCTTTCAATTTGTGTTTATTTAATTGTGTGTGTCTGACTCCCAGGGCGGTCCTGGTATCAGAGGTTCAAGAGGAGATCGGGGGGAGCCAGGCTTGACGGTAAAGTACACATATGCTTCCACAGTATCTCATATGCAGGGCCACCCAGAGTTGTCCAATCTTTTGCCAAATAGACAACAGCTCAAAATGTGGAAATGTATACAATGCATGTGCCTCCATGTTGTTTTTGGAAGTTGCGAGTGAGTAAATCTCGCTCTCTCGCTCAGGTTTTTCTAAGAGCTTGCTTTGTTTATTTGTGTCCCTTCGTCCAGCTGTAGTTTCCTCTACAGTAATGTCCCTCCAGATGTGTGTGTCCATGCATAGAATGCATCAAGCTCTAGTCCAAATAAAGCCATGCTGGGGCAGACATAATTTCATTTCACGCTCTAAAGTTTTATGTAAACTTGGTTTAAATGACCATCGCTAAGAAGTTTGTCACAAGCTAGACTGTGACGAGTGTCTTTTGCTTCCTTGATTATTGCATCCCTGATGGAGAAGGAGACTGCAGGGCATTCACACTTTGTTTCAGCAGCCCGGCTGGTGGTAGGCCTGAAACGTTACGTAATTATATTGTGGAAAATAAACCCGGCAATGAAACCATGATGATTTTATAATGAGGTTATGTTTATTAAGATAATGTCCTAACTTTATGTTCAAGGGGCCTCAAGGGCCACCTGGCGAGATGGGACCTTCAGGACCACAGGGGCCACCGGGTCCTCAGGGGCCAAATGGACTGTCCATTCAGGGGGCACCGGTAAGTTTCCAGGGTCCTTCATTTCTACTGACTACTGGGATTGTTACGCAGAGTTTGTTTCGTTCTTTGTATTCATTTTGCTTTTTTTGCTTTTTCAATTCCTTTCTCCTCAGGGGGCTCCAGGAGAGAAAGGAGAGAAGGGTGAAATAGGTCTGCCAGGTCCTCAGGTATGGAAAAAAATATATCGCCTGCCTGTCTCATCAGAACTCACGACAGCTTTATAACACCCACACGGTCTCTCATTAGCTAACCCCATCCCCTCCGTTAGAGAGTTATAATTATCACAGTGCCTTGAGTGTCTGCGTGTGTATGTGTCTGTATGTGCTGCTTATCTTGAATTTGAGAAAATTGGCTTAGAAAAGAGAACATACAAATATAGATAATGTCATTCAGTTGGATGCCTAATTGAATCAACTAGTGTCTTTATGAATTACTCAACTCTCCTGAACTCAGCTTGTAGACTTGCTTGTTAGCGCAGGAAGTCTGCTAGGGAGAAGTGTTAGAATTGAGATATGCTTCTGTGAAATAATCACAAACATTTGAAGCTGTCTGGAGGAAACACTGTATGTGATTTATTAGAAATGACTTTTTGAATTTCTCGCCTTCAGAATATAAATCTGATCAGTGTAGCACTAACCATGTTTTAACTCATTACTAAATTCAAGTTGTGTTGTTTTTTATAACTTATACATTGATTAGCTTAATTATGTGATGTTTTGGCTCTTAAAGAAGAATTCTCTAAAGTCAGTACAAAAATAAAGTCAGTACAAAAATAAAATTGCTCAACTATTTTGAAATTTGAACAATAGTATGTAAGTACAAACCCGATTCCAAAAAAGTTGGGACACTGTACAAATTGTGAATAAAAAAGGAATGCAATAATTTACAAATCTCATAAACTTATATTTTATTTACAATAGAATATAGATAACATATCAAATGTTGAAAGTGAGACATTTTGAAATGTCATGCCAAATATTGGCTCATTTTGGATTTCATGAGAGCTACACATTCCAAAAAAGTTGGGACAATTAGCAATAAGAGGCCGGAAAAGTTAAATGTACATATAAGGAACAGCTGGAGGACCAATTTGCAACTTATTAGGTCAATTGGCAACATGATTGGGTATAAAAAGAGCCTCTCAGAGTGGCAGTGTCTCTCAGAAGTCAAGACGGGCAGAGGATCACCGATTCCCCCAGTGCTGTGGCGAAAAATAGTGGAGCATTATCAGAAAGGAGTTTCTCAGAGAAAAAATGCAAAGAGTTTGAAGTTATCATCATCTACAGTGCATAATATCATCCAAAGATTCAGATAATCTGGAACAATCTCTGTGTGTAAGGGTCAAGGCCAGAAAACCATACTGGATGCCTGTGATCTTCGGGCCCTTAGACGGCACTGCATCAAATACAGGAATGCTACTGTAATGGAAATCAGGCAAGGCTCATTTAAAATGGACTGTGGCAAAGTGGAAAACTGTTCTGTGGTCAGATGAATCAAAATTTGAAGTTCTTTTTGGAAAACTGGGAGGCCATGTCATCTGGACTAAAGAGGACAAGGACAACTCAAGTTGTTATCAGCGCTCAGATCAGAAGCCTGCATCTCTGATGGTATGGGGTTGTATGAGTGCGTGTGGCATAGGAAGCTTACACATCTGGAAAGGCACCATCAATGCTGAAAGGTATATCCAAGTTCTAGAACAACATATGCTCCCATCCAGACGTCGTCTCTTTCAGGGAAGACCTTGCATTTTCCAGCATGACAATGCCAGACCACATACTGCATCAATTACAACATCATGGCTGCGTAGAAGAAGGATCCGGGTACTGAAATGGCCAGCCTGCAGTCCAGATCTTTCACCCATAGAAAACATTTGGCGCATCATAAAGAGGAAGATACGACAAAGAAGACAGTTGAGCAACTAGAAGCCTGTATTAGACAAGAATGGGACAACATTCCTATTCCTAAACTTGAGCAACTTGTCTCCTCTGTCCCCAGACATTTGCAGACTGTTATAAAAAGAAGAGGGGATGCCACACAGTGGTAAACATGGCCTTGTCCCAACTTTTTTGAGATGTGTTGATGCCATGAAATTTAAAATCAACTTATTTTTCCTTTCCCATTGTATTTTCATTGAGGTCCTAAAGTATAAATATGAGAGTGTAACTGGTAAATATAGTAACTAGTAAATGCAGGTGAAAAGTTATGTGAGATTAGGCAGTGCCTCCATGTCGCTTTGATTGGTTGATCACCCTTCTGATCTGATAATGCGCAGATCCACAAAAATGGGTGAACCTGATGAAAGTGGATGAACAAATTAGAAATGAGCTTAAAACGATTATCTGACACTTGTTCTATAATCAACAATTCAGCTTGGTTAAATTTAAAGGTGCATTCTCACACCTGCAACTTCATGAATTTAAATTTAATTAATTAAAATTTTCAGTATTAATATTATAGTATTGTTTTTTTGTTGCTTGTCCCAAATGTAAGGTAATATGTTGTTCCATGTGGCTTTAACTGGGAAACGTTTGTGCAAACATCAAATGGGACTTGAAGAGTTTTCATTTTTAATTTACACTGCTGTTCAAAAGTTTGGTGTGAATTAAATTGATCAAATTTGACAGTAAATACATTTTTAATGTTACAAAAGATTTCTTTTTCAAATTCTTTTGCAGCTTTCCCTTCACAGAAAACAAATTACAGTATTGCCATTTTTACTGTATTTTTAATCAAATCAATTCAGAAATGCAGCCTTGGTGATTGTAAGAGACTTCTTTTAAAAACATTTTAAAATCCTACCGACCATCAAAATGAACAAATTTGTTTTTGAGTCATTTTATTCATTTCAGCATAATATAAGTGAAATGTTACATGTTAATAGCCAAATTCCCCAACACATCAACTTATGCAACGTTGATCATATTTCAAATAAGAAAAAAACTATAATGCAACCAAAGCCAAATTATGACAAACAGAAATGATTAATTAATTGCTCCAGGCTATGTCTGTTACAACACTATTCCCAGAAAAGTTGGGACATTTTGTAAAATGCAATAAAATCAAGAATCTGTGATTTGATAATTTTCTTCAACCTTTATTTAACTGACAAAAGTACAAAGAAAAGATTTCCAATGTTTTCACTGAACAACTTGATTGCATTTTGTAAATATAAACACATTTTGATTTTGATGGATGCAACACACTCCAAAATTTGGGACAGAGCCATGTTTACCACTGTGTTACATCCACTTTTCTTTTAATTACACTTTTTAATCATTTGGGATTTGATAATACTAAATGTTGCAGTTTTGCAAATGGAATTTTTACCCAATCTTACCTGATATAAGACAGCTTCTCAACATTTCTTGGTCATCGTTGTCTGATTCTCCTTTTCATGATGGGCCAAACATTTTCAATAGCAGACAGATCTAGACTGCAAGAAGGCAGTCAAGCACTAAGAAGTGTCTAAGAAACCACTAGCATGTGCAGAATGAGGCCTGGCATTGTCTTGCTTCCCAGGAAAGATGTCTCTGTACAATTCCAATATACGCCATCACATCAACGGTACCTTCATATATATGCGAGTCACTCATGCCGTTTGCACTGATGCACCCCCATACCATGACAGATGTTTGCTTTTGCACCTGTCGCTGATGAAAATCTGGATGGTCACTTTCATCTTTGGGACTGAGAACTCGATGTCTGTTTTTTTCCAAAAACAAGCTGAACCGTGGACTCATCTGACCACAACACACATTTCCACTGTCTTAAACCATCTGAGATGAGCTCAAGCCCAGAGAACTCAACAGCATCTCTGCATAGAATCAATGTACTAGCTTTCTCCTTGTGTAACAGAGATTCGAATTGCATTTCTTGATGCAGCGTCAGACTGTGTTAAGTGAAAAAGGTTTTCCAAAGTACTCCTAAGCTCATGTGTCTATATTTAACATGGTAGCATGATCCTCATCTGAGTGCTCAAAAGTTAGGTTCTCACAGACTTGAGTTTTCTCTGGATTCCCTGAATCTTTTCACAATATTATTTTAGATTGTGAAAGACCTAAATTCTTTGCAATCTTGCATTGAGAAATGTGAATTTTGAATAGTTTGACAATTTCCTCATAAAATTTGGCACAAAGTGATGAGCCAGCCATGACCCATCTTTGCTTGCAAAGACAGAGAAGCTCCTTTTACACCCAATTAAAATAACCCTCACCGATTACCAATTCACTTGCTAATTGTGGACTGTTTCAAAAGAGTTTAACTCGGATATTCTATAATCTTTTCACTTTTATTTTGCCTCTGTCCCAACATTTTTGGAGTGTGTTGCAGCCATCAAATCTTTTATATATATATATATATATATATATATATATATATATATATATATATATATATATATATATATATATATATATATATATATATATATATATATATATAAAACAAATCTGTGATTTGTTAATTCTCTCAAACCTTTTTTTTTTTTAACTGACACAAGTAAAATAAAAGTTTTCCACTGTTTTTACTGACCAACTTAAATGTATTTTGTAAATATATACAACTCGATGTTCCAGAGTCATATTAAAGATTCGATAACACTTTAGTATAGGGAACACATATAAACTATTAACTACAAGTTTTCCCTCAATAAACTCCTAATTTACTGCTTATTAATAGTAGTAAGTTAGTAAGGTAATTGTTAAGTTTTGGTATTTAAGAATGTAGAATAAGGTCATGCAGAATAAGGCATTAATATGTGCTTAATAAGTACTAATAAATACAAAATGTTCTAGTAATGTGCTAACATGCTATTAGTATAACATGTTAATAAGCAACTAGTTAAAAGACCCTAAAATAAAGTGTTACCAAAGATTCATTCAAATTGAATGAATTGTTCTTGAACGACTCATCAGTAGGAGCGAGGGGTGTCCATATTTTAATTAAAACATAACTCGAGTACTCGTGCACATCCCTAAACTAAACCCAGACAAGCGAATCTGCCTACTTATTCCAATCCACCACACACCACTGCCTCATCATAAATGACATGGAAATTGTCATTTGACAATGTTATTTTTAGGAAGAATCTAATGTGCCTAAACTCAAAAGACAGTTGTAAGCAGGCAGGATTGAATACATACTTCTGCCTCAAGCAGATGTCTAACACTTTTATGCTTCCAAAGCCTCTTTCAGAAGCTTGTTAAATTTCTCCCTTTTCTGCGACAAGTGCTGGTGTTTAGTTTTCTGCAAAAAGTGTCACCAAAAGGCTTCTAAAACATTCCCAGTGACAGTTCCATTTGTTGAGGAATGACTGTTTGATGTGAAGCCAGTGACAAGCACTCAAGAAAAATCTCCTGGAGTTCTCTATGGTGATGAAAAGAACATCCTGGCTTTTCCAGTGGACAAAGTACAAATACACACACATATGTTCCTTAGCCTTAAAGACGTCTTGGCTTGAGATGGATATCCTCCTTTAAGCAGAGGGGCCATCCGCACCCTTGCTTCCATTAGCACCAGGTATTGAGTTCTTTCAGAGTTATGTTGGCAGTATGGAGGAAGTGGTCTTTGCCATACTGCAGCAGAGACACCTGCAGTTCTCACTCAGGGCTAATCTATCCTGTCAGCCTGTGAATTATATTTATTGGCTGCTGGTTGCCAGTCCTCCATATCATGTGCCGCATCTTCTTCTCAGTATGTCTCTGCCGCTGGCGCTGAGAGCCCAGTAATACTGTTAGAAGTGCCCTCACACATAGTTTCAGAATTACGAGTCCACTCGTGATGAAACGAAGCCCATTTAAGCCTTTGCGACAGTGCGTGTGTGGTGCTGATATATGGGGTGATGTTGAGTTGAACGTCTTGATTTGTAATATTGTAGCTGAAGCAATGAGATATTGTATCATTACGAAGAGGGAGGCTGATTCATCTAAAACAGTGTATTTTTACCTGTCCACCTAGAGATGAACAAGCATTTTCACTTCATACTCTATAGGAGCTGAGCGGCTGGGGATTGTGGGATTGTTAAAAGAGTGATGCAAGTGAAGCAGAGAAATGCTCAACTGAAAGATTGAAAATGTTAATCTGTGGAAGCAGTGATGTACTGGGGTAGACATTTCAAACTGTGTCATAATGCTTTTTGTAATTTCAGTGCTTTAAAGGATAGTTCACCCTCATGTAATTCCAAAACTGTATTTCATATGTGGAACACAAAAGAATCTTTCATCATGTTTCATTCATTCATGTTTTTGTCCTTGCAATGAAAGTCAATGGGGTCCAAAACAACACTGGACCGCTGTCGCTGTCGCCTTTGGCTTGCTTAGTTGGGGACACTTGACATTTGACTTGACATTTGATATTCAATAGTGCTTTGATCTGCCTGCATTGACACTATTCTTTAAGAGCTGCTGTGCAGCCAAAATAATGTACCAGTTATCAATGTAAAGCTACTTTGACACAATCTACATTGTAAAAAGCATTATATAAATAAAGGTGACTTGACTTGACTGGACCTCATTTTAATTGTATGGACAAAAAAATTCAAAATATCTTCTTTTGTGTTCCACAAGAGAGTGTTCCAGATCTTCAAGGATTAGGCTACAGTTTGTTATTTTTATCTAAGATATCATAGCAGGGCAGCTCTTCAAATCACAATGACTCAGACCACACAAACTGTCCTCACTTTCGATTACCTCCTCAACTCTGAGATTTGAGCACTTAGATAATGTCAATACCATAGCCGGTGAGAATGGAAGACATTCTGTGTATGCCGAATTGCCGATGACGGCCATGTGAAACAACAGGGCTGAACATTTACTACTCAGCAAAGGCCAAACATTTTGTGAAAATCTATGTCTGTCATTGATTAAGAAGTCTTGTTTATTTACTTTCAGGGTGTACCAGGTGCCAGTGGAGGACCAGGGCGAGATGGACCTCCAGGACAAAGAGTAAGCAACTTTTGTAACTCAATTCAAACTATACTTTATGATGTGGGGGAAAAAATTGTTGGAAAAAAAGTTGTACAATTACAAATGATTTTTTATACTGAGAAAACGCCTTTTTCTAACCCACGCCAAAAAAAAAAAAAAAAAAAAAAATTGATAAGTAATGGTTAAACAATTACAGAAATGTTATTTATTTTAAGGTTTTAAAGTGTAGTCTTGTTTAACATTAACATTATGCAATCCTTCGAAATGAGTTTGCAGCCGAAGTCACACAGAACAAAGCGAAATGTTATCATTTCATATTAAATAGATGAGTAAAATGAGTTTAATAAATGCAACTGAAAACATAATGTAATTGATACGACAACCAAATACAATACAATCTAAATATTAATGCCACAATTTTAATATTCACAAATAAGGATTTGTACACATTTGTAAAGTTGTTTGAATGTAAACAACGTTAGTGCTGTCAATATGTCAAAATTGTACAGCCGAACCAAAAATTGAGACATTTTTTATATTTTTTATATATTTTTACTAGTGGGTGCAGGACACTATAGTAAGTGAGGACAGCAAAATAATGTAAACTGTGACATATTATATACAAAAATTCTTCATACAGTGGACTACTAGTAAAATTGATACAAATTTGAGACCAAAAATTATTCAGACACTTTGACCTGACCATGTTTTGCTCAAGTGTTTTCTGACATAATTAAGGTGATTTTATTACCATTTTTTAAACTATAGTGAATAAACTGTATTAATAAATGATATGTTCAAGGTGTCTGAATAAATGTTGGTTTGACTGTTTGTTTCAGTATGGAAACGTAAATAAAATGCATGTGTGGTAGAACCACACTTTATGTAAAAATAACATACAAATTTTTGATAATTGATAATTGAATTTTGATAATTGTACATGACTAATCTAGTTTTTTTATTATTATTTTAGTTTTACTTTTAGCTTTTACACACACACACACACACACACACACACAAAATCTGCGAAATTTACAGTAAAAAACTGGCAGCTGTGGTTGCCAGAACTTTATGGTATCAACATTTTAAGTATTACAGATTTAA
This sequence comes from Megalobrama amblycephala, assembly GCF_018812025.1. Lineage (NCBI taxonomy): Eukaryota > Metazoa > Chordata > Actinopteri > Cypriniformes > Xenocyprididae > Megalobrama > Megalobrama amblycephala. The sequence continues at coordinate 17,243,060 of NC_063056.1, read as the reverse complement.
ATTAAATTTAAAATTATTTAGATAATCGTTTGTGATTCATCTCAATTTAGTATTATTATAATTATAATTATTTTATTGTTCTTAGATATTTTTGTTTTATTTAATTTTGTTTGTTTTTGTTTTTTAATAAACAGTCATACCGAGACATTAGTTGCATCTCACTGTTTGAGCATCTGTGTCAAATCAAAAGCAGTTCAACTTTTAAACCCGCATATTGAAATCCCTGCATTCTTTCCCATTCTTTTTGTGGCCCATCCTGCATGAATAGCTGCATTTGCAACACAGGCTCATTGAAAAAAAACATGCTTACGTTTTAAAAAAAGAAAAGAAAAGTAGCAATACATACAAATCACTGCAGTTTCCAGCTGAAATGAACACTAGAGGCAGTTGGTCAGGGGGCATGAATTGTTAAATTGCGTGAATTCATAATTTTTTTAAAGCACAATTTTTTTAATAATTAATGCATGATTAACTCTTTAAAGCACACGTAATGCAAATTTTAACTTTGAGGGCCCAAGTGAGAGTAGGTAAACACACTTTTCAGTCCATGTAAGAATGATTCCACATGGGCAACTCTTCAAATGAAGCTTAGGTGTTCTTCTTTGTCTGAACAAATCTGATTACACTGAAGGAGTCCCCGACTCACAGATTCAATTTACAGGACTGCTAGTCAATAACACCACAACCTGAACTAATCAGATCTGTCCCTCTAGACTGTCATAATAAACGCTGAACGTGTTTGTTTTCCTTATTGATTTTGTACCTCGTCTCCAAACCAAATTAAGCAACTTGTGAGCAAAGCCTTATTTGACATTACAGAATCACACCTGTGATTCACAGATTCTTGAGGTGATTTCGGTATGAGCTCACGTGTAACACGTGAAATATAATTGCTTCCTCCGAGTCTGGGTGTTTCGTGCCGCATGTGTTGTCACAAATAAAGAGGTGTTTAAACTTTAATATTGCCATTTCTAGGAGAAATGAATAGTAGTCTATACAGATTAAACGCCACTGGAGACATAGGAACAGTAGACTCATTCTGTGAACTGTAATGAAAAATATGCATGAGGTGGTTATTCGATTACCATTCCCAAAGCCGTGTAGTGTAATTAAATGTTAATGTCTTGGTGAGAGAGCGCGAGTTTGCCATCTCTGTTTAGTAATGGGCAGCCTGAGTGAAAATGTTTGAATAAGTCTGTCAGTTTGCATCAGAAAAGAAAAATAAGCAGCACAAATGGAGGTGTTTAGACCACACTGCTGCTTACAGAGCTGATTTAAAGCAGGTTGAGGGATAAATCTGCTGTGGTTTCGTTCACTGTAACTCACTATGACAGTTTAACAAAGAAAGCAGATGTTTGGCTTTGAACTTATGATAATCTCTAAAAAAAGAACATTTGTAAAGAATATTATTATTGTTCCAAGGTTAACTAATGAGTTGTCATCTGTAAGTGGTTCAAAATGAAGTACAGAAGAAATTACTGGATACTTCTGGGATTTTCACCTACGAATACACTTCACGGAGACACTAGAACAATTGTACAAAGCATGGTATTGAATATTCACAATGTATTTGTAATTATTTTGCTGGCAATATAAAATGAAGCAACACTGTGAATATCACACAAATGTTTCAATATGAGATGATAAGTTCGATTCATTTCCGGGAATCTATTTAAAGTTTACTGTTATATTGGAGAATATAAATGAAAATGATTAAATCATTCTTGTGTTCATTTGGTGAAAACATGCCGTGATCATTTTTAACTAGATTTGTTCTTATTATATTTGTTGAATACACTACCGTTCAAAAGTTTGGAATCTCTTGAGGCAGGTTCTTATCCACCTCGACACACACACACACACACACACACACACACACCGAAAATCTTCTGTGACCTCTGAAGCACTCATATGGGACTGCATATGTTGCGTGCACCAGAACTGTTCTGAGGCTTTACACTCTTGAAGTGTGGTACTCCAAAAGCATGCTACACTTGAGGCGTTTTAAATGTTACATTGTTTTCCCTTCCCTCCACTGGACTGTTTCCCAAAAGAGCCTGATATTTAAGGCAGTGAAGCATGTTGAGTGGAAGAACACTTAGACTGAGTTGGATCACTGGCTAAAAAACAGCAGCCAGAACCGTATTATATAATTTATGCAGACAGATCCGACAGTAAGTTGTTGTTGTTTTTGAGTCTCTTTCCCCTACTAGGTACTTTAGGTGCATCCCAGCATTCTACATTAAAACAGTAGTGCAATGGATGTTCAAGTTCGTTCTACTCCTTCATTTCCACCTGTTCTTGTGTTACTTTGCTGTTTGTGGATCAGGTCTTTTGCATTGGAATCGCTGGCTGTTGAACTGTTCCAAAAGAGGTTCATGATGTGAATGTACAGAGGTCAGCCAGAGTTGAACACATGCTGTTCATTTAGTGAGTCATTGATGGATTGAGTGAGTTTTGTCAGGCTGATTCAGACTGATTCATCTTGTGAGTTTGACAGTCATTTGCTTGTGAATCACAACAGGGGTGTTCCCAGGATTCTTTCCTTCTTCTTTGTTTTAGATTTCCTTAAGAATTGTGACTTCTGCGTTTTACTGTTCATAATCTGTGCTAAAAGAAGATATATTGATATTCTACAAATTTTTATTTTAAACAAAGCATAATGATGATCAGAAATACTTTATTTTTAGGGTCTACCAGGGAAAGATGGACCCCAGGGACGACTGGGCCCTCCAGGACCAATGGTATGTAACATAAAAAAATCACTAGACCAGCAAAGCCCAATTGTTCAGAAAATTTAATCTGAATCAGAATGATTTGCATTTGGAAATCCCATGTTTTGCTATCCAGGATCAGGTAATTCATCTAACTTTTGTGCTGGTTTTTCAAGGCAAAATGGGTTAGCTTCAACCCTAATTTAACACTCCTGATCCAGCTAATCAAGTCCTTCAGGCTTATTTGATAATGTATGTGTCTCAGGGTTGGAACTAAACTAAACTGTACCTCTAGGAACTGACTTTTGTACCCCTGCACTAGACTCTTTGTATTTCTGAGAATTGGTCATTAACTTTTGTCCTTTCAATATCTTATTTTAGGGCGGCCCTGGTGCTCCTGGGGCTCCAGGATCAAGTGGACCACCAGGGCAAATTGGTGATCAGGGGCTACCTGTGAGTATTGCATTATACAAACTAAACTCAGAATGTTGTAAACTGCTGGTCATGTCCTCAGGTTTCTTCAGCTTATTGATATTATTCGGCTCAGTTCTATAAATGTGGTTTTGTGGAGTTTAGTAGAGGGAACACTGAATTCTTGCAGACTGTCCTGCCACTGAGTCATTATCTTGATTGTCAGATTCGACCATTATTCTCACTGAGGTACCAGACTACCCAAAGACGAAAAGAAGGGAGACCAAAAAACAATAAAAAACAATATGAGAACATGAAGTCAAGTAAATTGGTCCTTTGGTTCCCCACTCAACTGATATTGAATATACTTGCTAAAAATGACCAGCATGGTTGTGACCAGTATGTTCTGGTGCTGGTGTTCTTATTAGGCTTCTCCACTAGTTTAACCAGAAAGCCTACTTTGGCAGGGCTCAACAATAAGGATGGCCAGCTGGTCCAGGGCCAGGCCAAGACGGTTTCAGGCCACTTGACAGAACTTTCACCATGACTGTGTTGCCTTCTCTCATACTGTCTTACATATGTTGATTTTGCACATTATGTTATGCCTTGAAAATGTTATTTTTTTTTATTTTATATTAGGAATGCCAGTAATGTTTTCATCATATGCCATCATTTAATAGTATATTACAATAATGACAACTCTCAGACTAGTTTTAGCACGTTGATGGATATGGCAATAATAATGTATTTGGTCTTGGTGGACTAGTATGGAAGTATAGACTTGCTACTGCCATTAGATGCACAGACACACTGCTGTGAGCATGTAAGATATGCTGCTGCTGCATAAATAGACATAAATAAATCCCGTAGCAGATCTAGACAGGTGGAACTGGGGGAGGTGGAGGGTTTCAGAGGAAACCAGGAAATCCTGATCCAGACTATTTAAACATTGAGCAAGCAATCAGTGCATTTACATGGACAACAATATTCCAATGTTAACCTGATTAAGACAATACTTTAAGTACTGTATTATAGTTTCTTTTAGATAGACAGGAACGTTTTGTTTGCCTGCTCGACTAGTTTCGGCTACTTCCTGTAGCCTTCGTCAGAAGCGTCACGTGTTTTTTGCTGTGACGTGTCTTGTAGGCTGCTTATGTTGTTTTGCCAGACAGTAGGGAGAGTTTGCGCCCTACTCTCCCTACTGCTCCCTACTGTAGAGGAGGGGTGTCCAATTCCACTCCTGTTGGGCCAATGTCCCACTGAGTTTAGCTCCAACCTGCCCCAGCACACTTGCCTGGAAGTTTCTAGTAATCCTGAAATATTGATTAGCTTGTGTGTTTAATTATGATTGGAGCTAAATTCTGCAGAATAGTGGCCCTCCAGGAGCACGATTGGACATCATTGAGCTGGAGTAACACCAAACCTGCACTCACCAGAATGGACTAGCCTGATCTTTTCAGCAGGAGGATTTTCCATTTAAAAATCATAAGTGTAGAAGCTAGAAATTGATCTACAGTATTTATTATGATTTAAGGGGTCATTTTATTTATGCCTAGAAATCATTTAGCGGACAGCTCCACGTGAGATACTGTATATCCTTATTGAAAAACGTACAACGTATACAGTCTGACCAGTCAGAGAGAGACCAACAAACTGAGAAACCTCAGGTATTGTTTACACAGAGCCTCTGACTGAAATATTTATTTCTCATTTGTATGTGAGAAGCACATGAGGGATTCAGTGATCTGAATTAACATCAGCCGCTGTTAGTTTCCTGCTGAGTGACACCTGTATTAATGTTGGAGCTCTATCACCTTGCATTTGTTCTCATAGATTTGTAAAGTAGAACCATATGCTTCAACGCAGTCTTGAGGAACATCTGCAGAGCTCGACTGCAGCGTGGCCTCTCAACACTGATTTGAAACCTGTACATCTTTCTCTTTATAAGCCCTGGAAGAGAGATTGTCAGTAAGATGACAGGTTTACGACCAAATTTAACCCAGTTTATAGTAGAGCAGGGCTTTGTTAATTCTACTACAATAGATACGGAGTCATAACCTCTTGGTCTGATGTGTGAAATTACATGCAGTACTTTAAATAAACTATGATCATATTCTCACACGTTCTAGCACAACAGGAACATATGCTCATGATGAGTGTCTATGCACCCCAGAGCCTCCAGTGAGGGTTACATCTCATTTTAACCCAGATGTTATGATATCAGAATTGTTTAGCAGCCACGGTGCTCTGGCCACGAATCCCGGTCTGTTTTCCAACACATTAGGTCAGCTATGCATCCATTTTATGCCTTTGGCTCCGTGATCAATTTGGTCAGCTCTTACATTCAAATCTCCCTCTCCAAACAGTCATTAATGTGTTCCTTTTGTGTCGTTTTCTTCTCCGATCGGTGACTCACCAAGAATTCAGAAATGTCTTTACTCGTTTTCTCTTTTTCTCTTTTTGCAGGGGCCTCCCGGCACTAAAGGCGAACGAGGAGAGAGAGTGAGTCTCCGATCTGCATCTAAACTGTCATGGAGTTTAGATTGGGGTGGTGGCATGTGGCATGGTTTATCAGCGGCAGGATTAAGCAGCTGGCTGACAGGCCTCTTGATAAAAAATCACAGCAGCAGCAGCGCTGAATTATAGCTCCTTTATTCACACTCTCTCTATATGCTTGGGGTTTTTAATTTAGCCGCTGCGGGAGCATTAAGAATAGTCCTGGTACAGCTGAAGTTGTCTATCAAGCTTCACAGTGAGACTCTGACCAGAGCTTTCACAAAGCAATATATTTGTGTTTTTATTCTGATTTCTTCACTGCTGTGGTACCGTCCGCCGCACAAAGGGCGTGTGGAGAGTGTTAAATTGGGGGAATTAAACACCCACGTTGTACAGGCTATTAGCCACCTTGTAAAGCAGCTAAAGCGTATTTGTGTGTTGTTGGTTTATTGTCACAACAGCTTGTGGTTTTAATCCAGGCTGAATGCTTGTTTCTTAGGTGTCAATACTGGTGCTGGTGGGTTGGAAAATTCATTAGCATACAGAAGAATATGGTCAAAATAGATTTATTTTTCTATTATCATTATTTCTTGTAGTTTGGCATACATCAAAGTGGCTGCTTGTTCTAATTATTACATCAGTAATCTGTTTAAAACAATACTCAAGTTAATATCGAATTAACTAATATAAAATCCAAAGTACTCTAGTTCATCCTCAGAAGCTTTCATTGTGTTTCAGTGTGATAACTTTGGCTGCGTTTACACTGGCACAAAAAATCCGATCTTTTGCTCACATATGACACAGATTGGAATTAGTTACACACGTGTAAACACAAAAATCCGCACGAGATCCGATTTTTTCGCATCCGATCTGAGCCACTTCCAAATGTGGTGTTAAATCCGATACATATCCGATCTGTGGACATGGGACCTACGTCTAAACACGCATATCCGATTCCCATTGAAATTTCAAGCCACCACAAGGCGAGGGCGACACGTTTGCTCACTAAAAGGTAGCTTTTATGTTGTATTATGAAGCAGACGTGTATGCACTCGCACTAAAAATTCACAGCTTTATTATTGAGGTGGGAACTTTATGTCACGTTATTTGTTTTTCCAGAAAGAAGTTGCGCACACACATATACATTCAGCAGTTGAATTTCAACCTTTGCCCGTTTAATTTAAAAGAGACCACCGTGATCTTTTTCTTATGAGCCAAAACCTCCACTGTAGCTTCTCTCTCTCGCTCTCCCTAGCTTGCTTGAATTCATTAAAAAAATGGAGTTCTATAACTGATAACTGTAGATATAAAATATCAAATGCAAATTACCTTTATTTTCCGTTCTATATCCATTCAGTCAGAATTCACGCTGCAATATCCATGACACTGACAGCTGTTAACTTATCCATTCTGACAGGTAATCATGGCCACTCGACATGAAATATATAAATGATTTTAATAGCACGGCCATTCAAAACCCAAGGATTTACTATGTGCATGTAAAACTATCAATGACGATCATTTTGGGGCAGGAAGTAATGTAAACACAGATATCGCGTCTAAAGTGAATGTAAACACACTGGCCAAAAAATCGGATATGGTCAAAAGATCGGATCTGTGCATTAAAGGTGCCCTAGATTCAAAAATTGAATTTACCTCGGCATAGTTAAATAACAAGAGTTCAGTACATGGAAAAGACATACACTGAGTTTCAAACTCCATTGTTTCCTCCTTCTTATATAAATCTCATTTGTTTAAAAGACCTCTGAAGAACAGGCGAATCTCAACATAACACCGACTGTTACGTAACAGTCGGGGTGTACGCCCCCAATATTTGCATATGCCAGCCCATGTTCCCAACATTATGAAAGGCATTAGACAAGGGCAAAACGTCTGGATCTGCACAGCTGAATCAATAGACTAGGTAAGCAAGCAAGAACAATAGCAAAAAATGGCAGAGGGAGCAATAATAACTGACATGATTCATGATATCATGATATTTTTAGTGATATTTGTAAATTTTCTTTCTAAATGTTTCGTTAGCATGTTGCTAATGTACTGTTAAATGTGGTTAAAGTTACCATCGTTTCTTACTGTATTCACGGAGACAAGAGCCGTCGCTATTTTCATTTTTAAACACTTACAGTCTGTATAATTCATAAACACATCTTCATTCTTTATAAATCTCTCCAACAGTGTAGCATTAGCTGTTAGCCACGGAGCACAGCCTCAAACTCATTCAGAATCAATGTAAACATCAAAATAAACACTGTACTTACACCATTAGACATGCTGCATGACGAACACTTTGTAAAGATCCATTTTGAGGGTTATATTAGCTGTTTGAACTTTTTTTATGTTGTTTAAGGCAAGCGCAAGCTCTTGGGGCGTGGAGCACCAGATTTAAAGGGCCACACACCCTGAATCGGCTCATTTCTAATTATGCCCCAAAATAGGCAGTTAAAAAAATAAATTAAAAAAAATCTTTTTGAGCTGAAACTTCACAGACACATTCAGGGGACACCTTAGACTTTATATTACATCTTTTAAAAGGGCACCTTTAAGACTTTCTGGCAGACTGATAAAAACTGACTCTCTCACAATTTGATTGAATTTCACACGTTTTTTTTTTTTTTTTCTAGCTCTTTGCATTTTTTGTGCGATTTACATTAGATTGACTGTGAATGGTCCACGACCATGCTGAGGCTGATACCAAACACGATTTGTGCACCTGTTTAGTGTTTTTAGAAGTACAGCAACTAAAGCATTATTATATGAGAGAGAGAGCAATAATGAGTAATCAGTTTTTTTTTTTTTTTTTATCAAGCCCATATCCTTAAAAACATTTTAATGACTTATTACTACAAACATTCATAAAAAAGGATTAGTTCACTTCAGAATTAAAATTTCCTAATAATTTACTCACTCCCATGTCATCCAGGATGTTCATGTCCTTCTTTCTTCAGTCGAAAATAAATTAAGGATTTTTCTCCATATAGTGGACTTCACTGGGGTACAATGGGTTGAAGGTCCAAATTGCAGTTTCAGTGCAGCTTCAAAGGGCTCTACACGATCCCAGCTGATGAATAATTGTCTTATCTAGCGAAACTGTCATTTTCTAAAAATAATAAAAATGTATATACTTTTTAACCACAAACGCTCATCTTGCACTGCGACCCGCCACACATTACGTAATCACGCTGGGATGATCACGCATGACGTAGGTGAAAGTACGAACGTGCAAAGACTAAGTCAAACGGCCTTTATAAAAAAAGGTAGAACAACAATGTCGCAATATTTTGAAGTTGGAGGAAAAAATGAGATGGAGTTTTTCGCCCTACCGTGGTACTTCCACCTACGTCACGTGTGACCTTTCCATTGTGATTACGTCATGCGTGGTGCATTGCAGAGATAGTGCAAGATGAGCATTTGTGGTTAAAAACTATATACTTTTTTTTTTTTTTTTTTTTTTTAAGAAAATGACTGATCCTTTTGCTAAATAAGACCCTTATTCCTAGTCTGGGATCGTGTAAAGTCCACTATATGGAGAAAAATCCTGGAATGTTTTCCCCAAAAACCTCAATTTCATTCCGACTAAAGACAGAAAGACATAAACATCTTGGATGACATGAGGGTGAGTAAATTATAAGAAAATTTTAATTCTGAAGTGAACTAATCCTTTAAGATAAATCAAGGTGCTGCAGAATTGACCATTTTCCCCCACCACCACAGAATATGTATATAATACAGTATAATTCATTATTTCCGGATTTTGTTGTTGTTTTTAACAAAAACATAGCTTATGAAATAATTTTCATTAAAAATATTCATGGGAATGGTTTAGAACTAGGCCAATGGAAAATCACTCGTATTCATCGCCCACTAATCTGAATGTCCTATTGTAGGAACGCATTCTTTTTGTGTCATTCTAAATCACAGAAATACTCTGAATCCAGTATTTCTGAGTCAAAATTCACCACCCTAAAGCTCTTCCTCAGGAAACGGTCCAGACTTTGAGAGCAAACAGAATATCTTGCCTTTTTATTGATTGTCTCAGTTTTTGCAGCTCTCTTTTTTGGAGCCAGCATAGAGGAAACAGAATAAATCATACTGTAGTGAACATAGATAGTTCAAGTGCTTGAGATATGGCTAATCAGACTCATTGTACATGTTCTTTCTTGTAGCTTTCATAGTATGTAATGCTTGTACACATGCCAATGGGTTAAAATGATTATAACATTTAATCTAAAATGACAGAAAGACATCCCTGCCTTAATCCCATGTTGTTTGTTTCTGAAGGGTGACATGCAGTCTCAGGCCGCTGTCCGCGCCATAGCGCGACAAGTTTGTGAACAGCTCATTCAGAGTGAGTTGATCATTTGTATATTTTTGCTTGCTTGTTCTTGAAAGAAATTATTAGGGTGCATTGAATAAATCAAAAGTTACAGTAAAGAATTTTATATTGTTCCAAAATATTTTAATTTCCAATAAATGCTGTTTTTTTTTTTTTTTTTTTTTAACTTTCTATTTTTAAAAAATCATGCAAAAAATGTATCACTGTTTACACAAAAATATTAAAGGTGCAGTATGACAGCTAGGGGTTGAAATTGGTACTTCAGTCCAAATTCAAAATATTGGAGAAAGTTGTTTCCCCCGCCCCCTCCTCAGACTCAATTGTCACGCGGGTTGCCAGATTAAAAAAACACGCAACAGGAACAAGTGCAATTGACAATGGAAGGCAACGAGCCTTACGCTGTACATTGATGAGTTGATTTATCTGTGTTTTAATATGCCTCTGGACATAGAGCTTTTTAGGTCGGGTAGAATCTGCGATCTCTGACCCAGTTCGTTTGCTGGCTTCCATGGCTGCAATACGCTGTGTTTTCCAATAACTGGCAACCCGGGGTGTTGAACTACTATTGGGTAAATTGGCAGTGGGCGGGATCACACAGAACAAAACAAAAACAGACATTCCGTCACGGAACTCACATTTCTAAGTATAGTAATTTTTTTGTAACATTGTTTTTTGGAGAAACAAGTATGTGAATTTAGCATGTTTCCTAAATATCTGAAAACATATTATGGTATTTTTATGCTTTAGAACAGTCAAAAAATTACATACAGCACCTGTTCCAGAACTGTTTTTAAAATTGATAAGAAATTTCTCTTGGGCACCAAATCAGCATATTAGAATTATTTCTGAAGGGTCATGTGACATTGAAGAAAATTCAACTTTGCCATCACATGAATTAAAATGTTAAATTATATTAAAATAGAAAACAGTTATTTTAAATTGTTATAATATTTCATAATATTGTATTTGTTTCTGTTTTTTTTGTTTAAATAAATGCACCCTTGGTGAGCAAAAGAAACTTCTTTCAAAAACATTCAGAAGTTTGAATGGTTAATAAGATTTTTTAGTGTACTATATGTGAACACATATATTAGATCTATTCATTTGCCAACCTCATGACTCATATAGTCATATAACTTCTGCAAAGTAAGTTCTACAAAGTAAATATTTTCTCACCTAATTTCTTTTCCCTCTCTCCCCCTCAGGTCACTTGTCTCGCTACAACTCTATCCTGAACCAGATTCCCAGTCAGTCTGTTTCAGTACGGACAGTACAAGGTCCACCAGGTGAGGCTGGTCGGCCGGGACCTCCGGGGCCACAGGGAGAGCAGGGTCCTTCTGGCAGACCAGGATTCCCTGGAGCCAGTGGGCAAAATGGCCGCCCAGGAGAGAGAGGTAAACATTTTTTTTTTCCATTTGAAATAACCTACTGCATTGATAGACACTGTGAACTGCTGATACAGTATGCATAGTGCAACAGTACGTGCATGCGTTTTGAATTTGAAGGCATTCAATTGTTGGGTAAAAAGGCTGAATCAGAATTTTTGAAGATTAAATTGAGAGAAACAGTTTGTGAGTGCTTGGAAATAATAGCAAAATGAGTAGGTCAGTGGGATATTAGATGCATAAACAAAATGCAGTGTATACTGGATTACTTTCAAAGCTAGTAGTAAGGAAAATGATTAGTTAATGGTCCTCAAGAGAAATGCTGCTCCTGCAGCTTAAGGTGAAGTGTTCTTGAAGCTATAATGATATTGACCAAGTAGCATGACCTCAGCGATCCTATCCGTATCCGATAAAGTCCCATTTCTTATATACACCATTTGTCCTACACAACCTGTGATCATAAACAATATGTAAACTACGATGTCTTTTTTATGCTTAATGTAAGACATTAAGCAAAGATACACCAGTGCTTTAAAGGTGCCCTAGAACTTTTTTTAAAAAGATGTAATATAAGTCTAAGGTGTCCCCTGAATGTGTCTGTGAAGTTTCAGCTCAAAATACCCTATAGATTTTTTTTTATTAATTTTTTTAACTGCCTATTTTGGGGCATCATTATAAATGAGCCGATTCAGGGCTACTGGCCCTTTAATTCTCGTGCGCCACGTCCACGGAGCTCGCGCTTGCCTTGAACAGTGCATAAACAAAGTTTACACAGCTAATATAACCCTCAAATGGATCTTTACAAAGTGTTCCTCATGCATGCGTCGGATTATGTGAGTATTGTATACTGTTATATTGTTTACATTTGATTCTGAATGAGTTTGAGGCTGTGCTCCGTGGCTAACGGCTAATGCTACACTGTTGGAGAGATTAATAAAGAATGAAGATGTGTTTATGCATTATATAGACTGCAAGTGTTTAAAAATGAAAATAGCAACGGCTCTTGTCTCCGTGAATACAGTAAGAAACGAGGGTAACTTTAACCACATTTAATAGTATATTAGCAACATGCTAACGAAACATTTAGAAAGACAATTTACAAATCTCACTAAAAATATCATGATATCATGAATCATGTCAGTTATTATTGCTCCTTCTGCCATTTTTTGCTATTGTTCTTGCTTGCTTGATTCACCTGTGCAGATCCAGACGTTAATACTGGCTGCCCTTGTCTAATGCCTTTCATAATGTTGGGAACATGGGCTGGCATATGCAAATATTGGGGTCGTACACCCCGACTGTTACGTAACAGTCGGTGTTATGTTGAGATTCGCTTGTTCTTCGGAGGTCTTTTAAACAAATGAGATTTATATAAGAAGGAGGAAACAATGGAGTTTGAGACTCACTGTATGTGAAAATCTATTTTCATCTAGCTAAATAAGCAGTTGTAAAATGTTGTAAAAAAAATCTTATATTGACCTACATTAGGTAACATTTTGGCTTATGTCTATAAATATAAGTATTGTATAGCAACTAATATCTTTGTATGAATGTTATAGAAAATAAATATTTTTGATAAATATTAAATGAAGATGTAAGGTTTGAACCAAACCATAAATATAACTGTAGGGAAACTAATACATTTGGCTGTAAAAATTAGAGTATTTACAAAGTCCCTTTACGACAAGTCATTTCAGTCGGCGGCCATCTTTAAAACGCCTCTCGGGCATCCAAGTGCAGCTCCAATCTCTTTGAATGGGGAAACATTAAATTATCCAAATCTATTTGCCAAGTTTTTGATTAAATTTAATATTTGAAATCACCAATGAAATCTGACTACAACTGTCTGATATATTTTGTTTCTAAACACTCAAATCTTGACTAAAAACTGTATTTTTCAGGCTGGATCAAGCTAAAGCACATGCGCAGTCCTAAATGCGCGTCTCTTGTGCCTCATTTCGGAGGCGCGCGTCTAATTGTTTCTATAGGAACCGGAGCTTCTAACGGCTACTGCAGTGACGCAATGACTTTACCAGTCAGCGATTGGCTCTTATTTAGAAGGCGGAACTTATTCCGCCATATTGCGCGTTGCACTTTCTCCCATTCAAAACAATACGAGTGATGCATCTTGTGTTATTCTATAGTCTTTTGTATTTATTAAAGTTGGTCCAAACTATATTTTTTTTTTTCTGAATCTGGATTATTTTTTTCCACTTGAAAAAGAGTATACACAATCTGCATTAGATCTACATGACCCCAATGCCAAAAGTAACACTTTATCATGAGTAATTGTCCACAGTGCTTAGTCTCCGGTCCTCAATTAGAACAGCTCTGACACAGCCTTTGGTTTCAGCATGAGACATTTCACCATCATTACTGCTGCTTCTCTCGGGTCTGCACACTCAGACATTCAGATATCAAACAGGGACATGCAGAGCATGGAGATGATGCTTTCAGGGCAAAACAGATCAGCTAATGAGGGATAACATAGGGGGGGATATTTGTCTGTTTATGTTAACATGGAGTCTATAATGAGGAATCCCATTCAGAGGTTCTCTAGCAGATTGTCAGTCTTGTTCAGAGGTGATGAAGATCAGACTGCCCATGGGCCAAAAAGCTGCTTACATTTAGAGTGTTCAGACCCTTAGAGACAAACCATATCTGTTTCAGGAGGTCTTGTTAACAGATTCATTCATTTTTAAGGGGATTTTTTTGTGATTTATTGCTGTTTTTATTTCCAATGTCAACTTCTTTAGATGGATGGATGGATGGATGGATAGATAAACAGATACATACATACATACTGTGGATTCATATTATGAATGGATGGATAGATAGATAGATAGTTATTCCCTTTTGCTGTAGCTCCCACCCATATCTTACTGACAGATAATTACATCAAACCTTTCAGAATGTGTTATTAACACCAGCTAGGCCTTTTATTTCTTTCCCTGTGATCTTCTAGGGGTGTGGAATAGGTTAAATCACATGGACAGAGAAGAATACAGCTAGTTCAGATGGCTTTGCGTGTTCTAACAGCTCTCCATCTCTTTGTCTAGGTCTCCCTGGAGAAAGGGGAGAGAAGGGCAATCCAGGGATAGGGACACAAGGTCCTCGTGGTCCTCCAGGACCCCCAGGTGAGAGACTGTTCAAATGTTACTTTTAAGTCAGAATCAATGACTTTGTCCTCAAGTAAGTAGTAAAAATTAATTACATTTCAAATTGGAAAAAGTAAAACTCGGTCTCTTCATACTGCACAGACATAGAGTTTCCATTATTAAATGTCCTCTGTCAAAGAAAACACAAGCTTGCAAAGTTTTAATAACCTCTGCACACATCTTGATCTGTTTTTGGTTCCTTTGATTGCTGTCTAGAATATCAAGCAGATATTGAAACAATATTTGGGTCAGAGAGAAATGTTTTCATATTGATTTTAGCAGTACGGCTGGTCGGCATAGGCTTTGAAAAATGTCAGCGACGGCTCATTGTTAATTGTGCTTTGATCAATACTTTTCACAAATGAGATTCATTGAAGCAACATAGCTGTAAGAACTAGAGACATATGAGAAGGATGTGGACTGGCAAAAGCTAAAACTTGTATTTTGTGAGGAAGAAATCCAGACACACTATGGGTGTGGAGTTTAGCTGGGTTTTATGAGGCAGATATTAATGCCCAATGTTTTATCCCACTCAGGGCCTCCTGGAGAAGGTCGGACAGGAAGTCAGGGCCCTCCAGGGAGACCTGGAATTCAAGGCACCTCAGGACGTCCAGGCACCCCTGGTAGCCCTGGTGCTGCTGGACCCCCCGGCTACTGTGACCAGAACTCCTGCCTCGGGTACAACGTTGGAGGTAATCCTGCCATTCTCTTCTACCGTCTCCCAAAAACTCCCTCTATCTGTCAAAATTTCTCAATTTCATTCAAACCCTATTCTATCAGATACAATCTATTGGGTCTAATTTTCTAATAATTGTGTTCAAGTGATCTTATGCATAAAGAAAAGGTTCTCGGCGAATCTCAGGCGAAATTTTCTCCAGATTCACAGTGGGCACATATTTGTTTATATGTTGAATGCATATTATTCTGAATGATGGAGCAGTGCCTACATGTACTGAAACCCCTAGTGAAAAAAATATATATACTAAAATGTATTTGAAATACATTTGTGACCCATGCTGTCAAAATGAGTTGCATTGGCACAGGCTAATTTCGAGCTAAAGGCAAAAGTGTCAAAGTGAAAAATTTCAATTTTGGTCAAATTTGCGGTTTTCACAAAAATTAGTTCATTAAGCCCTCGTCTAGCAATGTCCAAATAGCAATTAAACATCTAAAAGTATCTTTATTTGTACGTTTTGTGTCCATAAAAAATGCTGTTTTTCTCTGCTCACATTTCTGGACGACTGGCGCTTCCCTCAGCACAAGTTTGTTATCGTTGTATTCACAAAGCATTCCAACATTGTGGATATTCATACTGAATTCTCGATGGCATGAGTCTGAACCAATGAAATGTGATTTTCAGACTCCTGCTGATGTATACAAAACAATCTTACTCACACTGACTGACAGATCTGAAGCGTGGGCACAAAGACATACACAGAATTACAGTAGGCTTATTTATAAAAAAAAAAAATGTTTTGGCGAGTATTCACGCAGAGATTATCTGTTATGTCTTAAAGGATTAGTTCACTTTCAAATAAAAAATTCCTGATAATTTACTCACCCCCATGTCATCCAAGATGTTCATGTCTTTCTTTCTTCAGTCGAAAAGAAATTAAGGTTTTTGATGAAAACATTCCAAGGTTTTTCTCCATATAGTGGACTTCAATGGAGCCCAAACAGTTGAAGGTCAAAATTACAGTCTCATTGCAGCTGCAAAGAGCTCTACACGATCCCAGATGAGAAATAAGGGTCTTATCTAGAGAAACCATTGCTCATTTTCGAAAAAAAAAAAAAAATATATATATATATTTTTACCCATAAATGCTCATCTTGAACTAGCTCTCTTCTTCTTCTGCTCTATTTGAATTCCAGCAGTGTAGACACTGCTAAGTGTATTACTGCCCTCCACAGGTTAAAGTTTGAACTAATTGTTATATACTTGCACTAGCATATTGTATATGACAATTTAGTTCAAACTTTGACCTGTGGAGGGCAGTAATACACTTAACAGTGTCTACACTGCTGGAAAGCTGCAATGAAACTTTAATTTTGACCTTCAACCGTTTGGGCTCCATTGAAGTCCACTATATGGAGAAAAATCCTGGAATGTTTTCATCAAAAATCTTAATTTCTTTTCGACTGAAGAAAGAAAGACATGAACATCTTTAATGACATGGGGGTGAGTAAATTATCAGGAAAATTTTAATTTGAAAGTGAACTAATCCTTTAAGTGAACGCTTAGTTAATTGTTGGGGAAAAAACATCTGATGTGTAACATTATATCAGATTCACGTGATACAGTAGGTCTAAATATATTGGCTGTCTGTTTCATTAATGTTAATCAAACAATTGTGGAATTATGGAAAAAAAAGTTGAATATGGTAGATATAGATATGGGTTTTGACTTGGTTTGTGCCAAATTTGGTGGTATTACCAGGGATTTTAAGGTATGGTTGCTAGGTGATTTTGTTTTGGAATCTCCAGAAAACTTGATTTTTTCTCAAAATTGACTTTGCAGACTCTGTCGACTTCAAACAGTTGTAGCTCGGTCATTTTTTGTCTAATTTCAACAAATTATACACCAGTTTGAGTTTTTAGAGACTGTGAAAATAACAATAACTCATTTTTGATCATTTTGCTCATTGCGACTTATTTATTTTGCCAGCAACGGGTCACATTTATTTTGTGCTGAGGAAACTACAAATACATTTACATATTTATGTGCTAAATAAAAATATTCTGCAATTGTACTTTTGGTATACTAAACTGGTATACTTAAAGTCTGCTAAAGTGGAACAACTAATATTTTACTTAATGCACCTTAATTGTGTGGAAGTAGTTGAGGTTCAATTAAAGATATACTGAAGTATATTTGATTGTGTTAAAGTGGAACTATTGCAAGTATACTTTAGGTACACTTTAAATATGTTGCATTTAAAGACTGACATTATACAAAGATCATACAATCCTTATTAATCGTGATATTAAAAGACTGATTAGGCATATTAAGAAATGTGCATTGTGCAATAAAGAAATAAATAAAGTAAATTATAATTTAATATCAGTAAGTCTCAAGTGATATGTCAATAAATATGTTAATAGATTTGAAGAATACTTAGTATTAAATAAATGTATTTAAAATAGATTTTAGTATAGTTTTTTTTGTTGGTTTACTAGGGACACCAATATAAAAAACAGCTCCAGTCCAATCCACTCTGCTTCCTTAATTAGAATTGATGTAGCAAACAGGATGTAGAATTGACATTTAAATTTGATTATAAGTAGAATCAAACACAGATTGTGTTTAAAGGAAGGAAGAAAGGAAGGAAGGAAGGAAGATAGATAGATAGATAGATAGATAGACAGATAGACAGATAGATAGATTGATTGATTGATTATGGGAACGTTACTTTTAATGTTCTCTAAACCATATGAAAAAAGTATTAAGAAGTAACTTATAAAAAACAGACTAACGTCTTACTAAAATGTTTCAGAAAAAATGTTCCATGATTTATAAATACATTTTTTTGTGCTGTTTTGATAACATTATTAAAGACCAGATAACATTGAATGAACGTTCTGTTAATGTTACTAGAAGAACATTTGTTCATAACTTTGTGACAACCTTGCCTGAACATTAAAGCTCTAGGAACGTTCCCTGTTAGCTGGGTAGATAGACAGACAGACAGACGGATAGAAAGAAAGAGATTTTATGCACAAATAGGTGCAGATGCCCAATGAAATGAAACCCAATGGAATCTACCTGTAGTTATCAAGGTAACCATAGATACTGTACATCTGAATGTCAGTTATAGAGTTAATCTGGAAACGGCGTCCCTGACGAGTCTTTATTGAGCTGTGGGTTTAAGACTTCTTCAGGCTTCACTGATAATAATCACTATAGAGCAAACTGATGAGAGAACATACCACACCATCTTCTGTATTGTTATTCTCTGCATCCTTTTGAAGTGCTTTGCACATTCTCATTGAGACTGTATTTCCATAAATGCTAATGAAAGGCAAACCCATTGCTTTAAACAAGCTTGTGGTCTGACTCAAAGATTTTTGTCCTATTAAACTGGCCCTTCCTAAACAGTTATTCTACTAATAAATTTCTCATGGAGTCTAAATGCTATCAAAGTTTAAGAGCTAGCTGTGTGCTTACAAGATTTCAGTATTTCAATAAGCCGATTTAATATGAGAAAGGCTGGACAGAAATGGACAGCACTCTTTAAATAATCGATTTATCAGATCCTAGCAAGGCTTTCAACTGAACACCTCACGGATTATTGCAGT